>NW_028239222.1:0-128205 GCF_036417535.1 Chlamydotis macqueenii
TGGGGCTCATAAAGATGAAGGGTATAAAACCAGTAACTTTCTAACCATATAGTTTGAAGAAGCAATTAGTGGGAGGGGAAGTCTGGTTTGGAGCAAGAAACAGTCTCACATTATCTCGAGGAAGGGAGGGAGTGATTAAAAGGAACAAGGATTCGAGAACAGGATGGCACCCATCACATAAATCTCCTTGTTCAAGAAGGACACGAATCGGCTCAGCCGGAGCCGCGATGTCTGTGGTGCTGTAGATGCGCTGCCAATGGCCGGGGAGGAGCAGCAAGAGCTTGACTGGCTGGCAGTTTCGGTGTGGGAGCAATCGTCCGACGTTCGTGATTTTTCGGGGTTCTTTTCAGTGGGAGCCCAGGTTCAGCGAGTGGTAAACGTCGAAGCCCTGTTGGTCAGGGAAAGCGCAGAACCCCGATGTCTGTGGTGCTGTAGATGCACTGCCAAAGTCCGGTGAGTAGCTGCAAGAGCTTGACTGGCTGGCACTTTTGGTGTGGGAGTAATCGTCCGACGTTTGTGATTTTTCGGGGTTTTATTTCAGTGGGCGCCCAGGTTCAGCTGGTGGTAAACGTCGAAGCCCCTTTGGTCAGGGAAAGCCCAGAGCCCCGATGTCTGTGGTGCTGTAGATGCGCGGCCAATGGCCGGTGAGGAGCAGCAAGAGCGTGACTGGCTGGGACATTCGGTGTGGGAGCAATCGTCCGACGTTTGTGATATTTGGGGATTTTTTTTCCAGTGGGCGCCCAGGTTCAGCTGGTAGTAAACTTCTAAGCCCTGTTGGTCAGGGAAAGCCCGGAGCCCCGATGTCTGTGGTGCTCTAGATGCGCTGGGAATGGCCGGTGAGGAGCAGCAAGAGCTTGAGTTGCTGGCACTTTCGGTGTGGGAGCAATCGTCCGACGTTCGTGATTTTTCGGGGTTTTATTTCAGTGGGCGCCCAGGTTCAGCTGGTGGTAAACGTCGAAGCACAGTTGGTCAGGGAAAGCCCGCAGCCCCGATGTCTGTGGTGCTGTAGATGCGCTGGGAATGGCCGGTGAGGAGCAGCAAGAGCTTGACAGGCTGGCACTTTCGGTGTGGGAGCAATCGTCCGACGTTTTTGATTTTTCAGGGTTTTTTTTCAGTGGGTAACCAGGTGCAGCTGGTGGTAAATGTCGAAGCCCTGTTCGTCAGGGAAAGCCCGGAGCCCCGATGTCTGTGGTGCTCTAGATGCGCTGGGAATGGCCGGTGAGGAGCAGCAAGAGGTTGACAGGCTGGCATTTAAGGTGTGGCAGGAATCGTCCGACATTTGTGATTTCTGGGGTTTTTTTTTCAGGGGGCACCCAGGTGCAGCTGGTGGTAAATGTCGAAGCCCGGTTCGTCAGGGAAAGCCCAGAGCCCCGATGTCTGTGGTGCTGTAGATGCGCTGCCAATGGCCGGTGAGGAGCAGCAAGAGATTGAGTTGCTGGCACTTTTGGTGTGGGAGCAATCGTCCAACGTTTTTGATTTTTCAGGGTTTTTTTTCAGTGGGAGCCCAGGTGCAGCTGGTGGTAAACGTCGAAGCCCTGTTCGTCAGGGAAAGTCCAGAGCCCTGATGTCTGTGGTGCTGTAGATGCGCTGGGAATGGCCGGTGAGGAGCAGCAAGAGCTTGGCAGGCAGGCATTTAAGGTGTGGCAGGAATCGTCCGACATTTGTGATTTTTGGCGTTTTTTTTTCAGGGGGCACCCAGGTGCAGCTGGTGGTAAATGTCGAAGCCCTGTTCGTCAGGGAAAGCCCGGAGCCCCGATGTCTGTGGTGCTGTAGATGCGCTGCCAATAGCCCGTGAGGAGCAGCAAGAGGCTGACATGCTGGCACTTTCGATGTGGGTGCAATCGTCCGACGTTCGTGATTTTTGCGGTTTTTTTTTCAGTGGGCGCCCCGGTGCAGCTGGTGGTAAACGTCGAAGCCCTGTTGGTCAGGGAAAGCCCGGAGCCCCGATGTCTGTGGTGCTGTAGATGCACTGCCAAAGTCCGGTGAGTAGCAGCAAGAGCTTGAGTTGCTGGCACTTTCGGTGTGGGAGGAATCGTCCGACGTTCGTGATTTTTCGGGGTTTTATTTCAGTGGGCGCCCAGGTGCAGCTGGTGTTAAACGTTGAAGCCCTGTTGGTCAGGGAAAGCCCGGAGCCCCGATGTCTGTGGTGCTGTAGATGCACTGCCACTGTCCGGTGAGGAGCAGGAAGAGCTTGACTGGCTGGCACTTTTGGTGTGGGAGCAATCGTCCGACGTTCGTGATTTTTCGGGGTTTTATTTCAGTGGGCAACCAGGTGCAGCTGGTGGTAAATGTCGAAGCCCTGTTGGTCAGGGAAAGCCCGGATCCCCGATGTCTGTGGTGCTGTAGATGCGCTGCCAATGGCCGGTGAGGAGCAGCAAGAGCTTGACTGGCTGGCAATTTCGGTGTGGGAGCAATCGTCCGACGTTCGTGATTTTTCAGGGTTTTACTTTCAGTGGGCGCACAGGTGCAGCTGGTGGTAAACGTCGAAGCCCTGTTGGTCAGGGAAAGCCCGGAGCCCCGATGTCTGTGGTGCTGTAGATGCGCTGGGAATGGCCGGTGAGGAGCAGCAAGAGCTTGAGTTGCTGGCACTTTTGGTGTGGGAGCAATCGTCCGATGTTCGTGATTTTTCGGGGTTCTTTTCAGTGGGAGCCCAGGTTCAGCGAGTGGTAAACGTCGAAGCCCTGTTGGTCAGGGAAAGCCCGGAGCCCTGATGTCTGTGGTGTTGTAGATGCGCTGGGAATGGGCGGTGAGGAGCAGCAAGAGGTTGACAGGCTGGCATTTAAGGTGTGGCAGGAATCGTCCGACATTTGTGATTGTTGGGGTTTTTTTTTTAGGGTGCACCCATGTGCAGCTGGTGGTAAATGTCGAAGGCCTGTTGGTCAGGGAAAGCCCGGAGCCCCGATGTCTGTGGTGCTGTAGATGGGCTGGCAATGGCTGGTGAGGAGCAGCAAGAGCTTGACTGGCTGGCACTTAGGGTGTGGGAGCAATCGTCCGACGTTTGTGATTTTTCGTTTATTTTTTTTAGTGGGCGCCCAGGTGCAGCTGGTGGTAAACGTCGAAGCCCTGTTGGTCAGGGAAAGCTCGGAGCCCCGATATCTGTGGTGCTGTAGATGGGCTGGCAATGGCCGGTGAGGAGCAGCAAGAGGTTGACAGGCTGGCATTTAAGGTGTGGCAGGAATCGTCCGACATTTGTGATTGTTGGGGTTTTTTTTTCAGGGGGCACCCAGGTGCAGCTGGTGGTAAATGTCGAAGCCCTGATGGTCAGGGAAAGCCCGGAGCCCCGATGTCTGTGGTGCTGTAGATGCGCTGCCAATGGCCGGTGAGGAGCAGCAAGAGCTTGACTGGCTGGCACTTTCGGTGTGGGTGCCATCGTCCGACGTTCGTGATTTTTCGGGGTTCTTTTCAGTGGGAGCCCAGGTTCAGCGCGTGGTAAACGTCGAAGCCCTGTTCGTCAGGGAAAGCCCGGAGCCCCGATGTCTGTGGTGCTGTAGATGCACTGCCACTGTCCGGTGAGGAACAGCAAGAGCTTGACTGGCTGGCACTTTCGGTGTGGGACCAATCGTCCGTCGTTTTTGATTTTTCAGGCTTTTATTTCAGTGGGCGCCCAGGTTCAGCTGGTGGTAAACGTCGAAGCCCTGTTGGTCAGGGAAAGCGCAGAACCCCGATGTCTGTGGTGCTGTAGATGTGCTGCCAATGTCCGGTGAGGAGCACAAAGAGTTTGACTGGCTGGCACTTTCGGTGTGGGAGCAATCGTCTGATGTTCGTGATTTTGGGGGATTTTTTTTTCAGTGGGTGCCCAGGTGCAACTGGTGGTAAACGTCGAAGCCCTGTTGGTCAGGGAAAGCCCGGAGCCCCGATGTCTGTGGTGCTGTAGATGCGCTGGGAATGGCCGGTGAGGGGTAGCAAGATCTTGACTGGCTGGCACTTTCGGTGTGGGAGCAATAGTCCGATGTTCGTGATTTTTCGGGGTTTTATTTCAGTGGGCGCCCAGGTGCAGCTGGTGGTAAACGTCGAAGCCCTGTTGGTCAGGGAAAGCGCGGAGCCCCGATGTCTGTGGTGCTGTAGATGCGCTGCCAATGGCCGGTGAGGAGCAGCAAGAGGCTGACATGCTGGCACTTACGATGTGGGTGCAATCATCCGACGTTCGTGATTTTTGGGGGTTTTTTTCAGTGGGCGCCCAGGTGCAGCTGGTGGTAAACATCGAAGCCCTGTTAATCAGGGAAAGCTCGGAGCCCCGATATCTGTGGTGCTGTAGATGCGCTGCCAATGGCCGGTGAGGAGCAGCAAGAGGCTGACATGATGGCACTTTCGATGTGGGTGCAATCGTCCGACGTTCGTGATTTTTCGGGGTTATTTTCAGTGGGAGCCCAGGTGCAGCTGGTGGTAAACGTCGAAGCCCTGTTGGTCAGGGAAAGCCCAGAGCCCCGATGTCTGTTGTGCTGTAGATGCGCTGGGAATGGGCGGTGATGAGCAGCAAGAGCTTGACCGGCTGGCATTTAAGGTGTGGGAGCAATCGACCGATGTTCGTGATTTTTTGGGGGTTCTTTTCAGTGGGAGCCCAGGTGCAGCTGGTGATAAACGTCGAAGCCCTGTTCGTCAAGGAAAGTCCGGAGCCCCGATGTCTGTGGTGCTGTAGATGCGCTGGGAATGGGCGGTGAAGAGCAGCAAGAGCTTGACCGGCTGGCATTTAAGGTGTGGCAGGAATCGTCCGACATTTGTTATTTTGGGGTTTTTTTTTTTTCAGGGGGCACCCAGGTGCAGCTGGTGGTAAATTTCAAAGCCCTGTTGGTCAGGGAAAGCCCGGAGCCCCGATGTCTGTGGTGCTGTAGATGCGCTGGGAATGGCTGGTGAGGAGTAGCTACAGCTTGACAGGCTGGCACTTTCGGTGTTGGAGCAATCGTCCGACATTCGTGATTTTTAGTTTATTTTTTTCAGTGGGCGCCCAGGTTCAGCTGGTGGTAAACGTCGAAGCCCTGTTGGTCAGGGAAAGCGCAGAACCCCGATCTCTGTGGTGCTGTAGATGCACCGCCAATGGCAGGTGAGGAGCAGCAAGAGGCTGACATGCTGGCACTTTCGATGTGGGTGCAATCGTCCGACGTTCGTGATTTTTCGGGGTTTTTTTAAGTGGGCGCCCAGGTGCAGCTGGTGGTAAACGTCGAAGCCCTGTTGGTCAGGGAAAGCCCGGAGCCCCAATGTCTGTGGTGCTGTAGATGCGCTGCCAATGGGCGGTGAGTAGCAGCAAGAGCTTGAGTTGCTGGCACTTTGGGTGTGGGAGCAATCGTCCGATGTTCGTGATTTTTCGTTTATTTTTATCAGTGGGCGCCCAGGTTCAGCTGGTGGTAAACGTCGAAGCCCTGTTGGTTAGGGAAAGCGCAGAACCCCAATGTCTGTGGTGCTGTAGATGCACTGCAAAAGTCCGGTGAGTAGCAGCAAGAGCTTGAGTTCCTGGCACTTTCGTTGTGGGAGCAATCGTCCGACGTTCGTGATTTTTTCGGGTTTTTTTTTCAGTGGGAGCCCAGGTGCAGCGGGTGGTAAACGTCGAAGCCCTGTTGGTCAGGGAAAGCCCGGAGCCCCGATGTCTGTGGTGCTGTAGATGCGCTGCCAATGGCCGGTGAGGAGCAGCAAGAGCTTGACTGGCTGGCACTTTCAGTGTGGGAGCAATCGTCCGATGTTTGTGATTTTTCGGGGTTCTTTTCAGTGGGAGCCCAGGTGCAGCGAGTGGTAAACGTCGAAGCCCTGTTGGTCAGGGAAAGCCCGGAGCCCCGATGTCTGTGGTGTTGTAGATGCGCTGGGAATGGCCGGTGAGGAGCAGCAAGAGCTTGACTGACTGGCACTTTCAGTGTGGGAGCAATTGTCCGATGTTCGTGATTTTTCTTTTATTTTTCTCAGCGGATGCCCAGGTTCAGCTGGTGGTAAACGTCGAAGCCCTGTTGGTCAAAGAAAGCTCAGAACCCCGATGTCTGTGGTGCTGTAGATGCACTGCCAAAGTCTGGTGACAGGCAGCAAGAGCTTGAGTAGCTGGCACTTTCGGTGTGGGAGGAATCGTCCGACGTTTGTTATTTTTCGGGGTTTTATTTCAGTGGGCGCCCAGGTGCAGCTGGTGGTAAACTTCTAAGCCCTGTTGGTCAGGGAACACCCGGAGCCCCGATGTCTGTGGTGCTGTAGATGCGCTGGCAACGGCCGGGGAGGAGCAGCAAGAGCTTGACTGGCTGGCACTTTTGGTGTGGGAGCAATCGTCTGATGTTCGTGATTTTTCGTTTATTTTTTCAGTGGGCGCCCAGGTGCTGCTGGTGGTAATCGTCAAAGCCCTGTTCATCAGGGAAAGCCCGGAGCCCCGATGTCTGTGGTGCTGTAGATGCGCTGGGAATGGGAGGTGAGGAGCCGCAAGAGCTTGACAGGCTGGCACGTTGGGTGTGGGAGCAATCGTCGGACGTTTGTGATTTTTCGGGATTTTTTTTCAGTGGGCGCCCAGGTGCAGCTGGTGGTAAACGTCAAAGCCCTGTTGTTCAGGGAAAGCGCAGAACCCCGATGTCTGTGGTGCTGTAGATGAACTGCCAAAGTCCGGTGAGTAGCAGCAAGAGCTTGAGTTGCTGGCACTTTCGGTGTGGGAGGAATCGTCCGACGTTCGTGATTTTTCGGGGTTTTTTTCAGTGGGCGCCCAGGTGCAGCTGGTGGTAAACGTCGAAGCCCTGTTGGTCAGGGAAAGCCCGGAGCCCCGATGTCTGTGGTGCTGTAGATGCGCTGCCAATGGGCGGTGAGTAGCAGCAAGAGCTTGAGTTGCTGGCACTTTTGGTGTGGGAGCAATCGTCCGATGTTCGTGATTTTTCGTTTATTTTTTTCAGTGGGCGCCCAGGTTCAGCTGGTGGTAAACGTCGAAGCCCTGTTGGTTAGGGAAAGCGCAGAACCCCAATGTCTGTGGTGCTGTAGATGCACTGCCAAAGTCCGGTGAGTAGCAGCAAGAGCTTGAGTTCCTGGCACTTTCGTTGTGGGAGCAATCGTCCGACGTTCGTGATTTTTCGGGGTTTTATTTCAGTGGGCGCCCAGGTGCAGCTGGTGGTAAATGTCGAAGCCCTGTTGGTCAGGGAAAGCCCGGAGCCCCGATGTCTGTGGTGCTGTAGATGCGCTGGCAATGGCCGGTGAGGAGCAGCAAGAGCTTGACTGGCTGGCACTTTTGGTGTCGGAGCAATCGTCCGACGTTTGTGATTTTTCGGGGTTCTTTTCAGTGGGAGCCCAGGTGCAGCTGGTGGTAAATGTCGAAGCCCTGTTGGTCAGGGAAAGCCCGGAGCCCCGATGTCTGTGGTGTTGTAGATGGGCTGGGAGTGGCCGGTGAGGAGCAGCAAGAGCTTGACTGGCTGGCACTTTTGCTGTGGGAGCAATCGTCCGATGTTCGTGATTTTTCTTTTATTTTTCTCAGCGGGTGCCCAGGTTCAGCTGGTGGTAAACGTCGAAGCCCTGTTGGTTAGGGAAAGCGCAGAACCCTGATGTCTGTGGTGCTGTAGATGCACTGCCAAAGTCTGGTGAGTAGCAGCAAGAGCTTGAGTTGCTGGCACTTTCGGTGTGGGAGGAATCGTCCGACGTTTGTTATTTTTCGGGGTTCTATTTCAGTGGGCGCCCAGGTTCAGCTGGTGGTAAACGTCGAAGCCCTGTTTGTCAGGGAAAGCTCGGAGCACCGATATCTGTGGTGCTGTAGATGCGCTGGGAATGGCCGGTGAGGAGCAGCAAGAGCTTGAGTTGCTGGCACTTTTGGTGTGGGAGCAATCGTCCGACGTTCGTGATTTTTCGGGGTTTTATTTCAGTGGGAGCCCAGGTGCAGCTGGTGGTAAATGTCGAAGCCCTGTTGGTCAGGGAAAGCCCGGAGCCCCGATGTCTGTGGTGCTGTAGATGCGCTGCCAATGGCCGGTGAGGAGCAGGAAGACCTTGAGTTGCTGGCACTTTCGGTGTGGGAGCAATCGTCTGATGTTCGTGATATTTCGTTTATTTTTTTCAGTGGGCGCCCAGGTGCAGCTGGTGGTAATCGTCGAAGCCCTGTTCGTCAGGGAAAGCCCGGAGCCCCGATGTCTGTGGTGCTGTAGATGCGCTGGGAATGGCTGGTGAGGAGCAGCAAGAGCTTCACAGGCTGACACTTTCGGTGTGGGAGCAATCGTCCGACGTTCGTGATTTTTCGGGATTTTTTTTCAGTGGGCGCCCAGGTGCAGCTGGTGGTAAACGTCAAAGCCCTGTTGGTCAGGGAAAGCCCGGAGCCCCGATGTCTGTGGTGCTGTAGATGCGCTGGGAATGGCCGGTGAGGAGCAGCAAGAGCTTGAGTTGCTGGCACTTTCGGTGTGGGTGCAATCGTCCGATGTTCGTGATTTTTCGTTTATTTTTTTCAGTGGGCGCCCCGGTGCAGCTGGTGGTAAACGTCGAAGCCCTGTTGGTCAGGGAAAGCGCAGAACCCCGATGTCTGTGGTGCTGTAGATGCACTGCCAAAGTCCGGTGAGTAGCAGCAAGAGCTTGAGTTGCTGGCACTTTCGGTGTGGGAGCAATCGTCCGATGTTCATGATTTTTCGTTTATTTTTTTCAGTGGGCGCCCAGGTTCAGCTGGTGGTAAATGTCGAAGCCCTGTTGGTCAGGGAAAGCCCAGAGCCCCGATGTCTGTGGTGCTGTAGATGCGCTGGGAATGGGAGGTGAGTAGCAGCAAGAGCTTGAATGGCTGGAACGTTGGGTGTGGGAGCAATCGTCGGACGTTTGTGATTTTTTCAGGGTTTTTATTCACTGGGCGCCCAGGTTCAGCTGGTGGTAAACGTCGAAGCCCTGTTGGGTAGGGAAAGCCCAGAGCCCCGATGTCTGTGGTGCTGTAGATGCGCTGCCAATGGCTGGTGAGGAACAGCAAGAGCTTGAGTTGCTGGCACTTTCGGTGTGGGAGGAATCGTCCGATGTTCGTGATTTTTCGGGGTTTTATTTCAGTGGGAGCCCTGGTGCAGCGGGTGGTAAACGTCGAAGCCCTGTTGGTCAGGGAAAGCCCGGAGCCCCGATATCTGTGGTGCTGTAGATGCGCTGGGAATGGCCGGTGAGGAGCAGCTAGAGCTTGACTGTCTGGCACTTTCGGTGTGGGAGTAATCGTCCGATGTTCGTGATTTTTCGTTTATTTTTTTCGGTGGGCGGCCACGTGCAGCTGGTGGTAATCGTCGAAGCCCTGTTGGTCAGGGAAAGCCCGGAGCCCTGATATCTGTGGTGCTGTAGATGCGCTGCCAATGGCCGGGGAGGAGCAGCAAGAGCTTGACAGGCTGGCACTTTCGGTGTGCGAGGAATCGTCGAACGTTTCTGATTTTTCGGGATTTTTTTTTAGTGGGAGCCCAGGTTTAGCTAGTTGTAAACGTCGAAGCCCTGTTGGTCAGGGAAAGCCCGGAGCCCTGATGTCTGTGGTGCTGTAGGTGCGCTGGGAATGGCCGGTGAGGAACAGCAAGAGCTTGACTGTCTGGCAGTTTTGGTGTGGGAGCAATCGTCCGACGTTCGTGATTTTTCGGGGTTCTTTTCAGTGGGAGCCCAGGTTCAGCGAGTGGTAAACGTCGAAGCCCTGTTCGTCAGGGAAAGCCCGGAGCCCCGATGTCTGTGGTGCTGTAGATGCACTGCTACTGTCCGGTGAGGAACAGCAAGAGCTTGACTGGCTGGCACTTTCGGTGTGCGAGCAATCGTCCGACGTTCGTGATTTTTCGGGGTTTTATTTCAGTGGGAGGCCAGGTGCAGCTGGTGGTAAATGTCGAAGCCCTGTTGGTCAGGGAAAGCTCGGAGCCCCGATGTCTGTGGTGTTGTAGATGCGCTGGGAATGGCTGGTGAGGAGCACCTACACCTTGACGGGCTGGCAATTTCGGTGTGGGAGCAATCGTCCGACGTTCGTGATTTTTCGGGGTTCTTTTCAGTGGGCGCCCAGGTTCAACTGGTGGTAAACGTCAAAGCCCTGTTGGTCAGGGAAAGCCCGGAGCCGCGATGTCTGTGGTGTTGCAGATGCGCTGCCAATGGCCGGTGAGGAACAGCAAGAGCTTGACTGGCTGGCACTTTCGGTGTGGGAGCAATCGTGCGACGTTTGTTATATTTCGGGGTTTTATTTCAGAGATCGCCCAGGTGCAGCTGGTGGTAATCGTCGAAGCCCTGTTGGTCAGGGAAAGCGCAGAACCCCGATGTCTGTGGTGCTGTAGATGCGCTGGGAGTGGCCGGTGAGGAGCAGCAAGAGCTTGAGTTGCTGGCACTTTCGGTGTGGGAGCAATCGTCCGATGTTCGTGATTTTTCGTTTATTTTTTTCAGTGGGCGCCCAGTTGCAGCTGGTGGTAAACGTCGAAGCCCTGTTGTTCAGGGAAAGCGCAGAACCCCGATGTCTGTGGTGCTGTAGATGAACTGCCAAAGTCCGGTGAGTAGCAGCAAGAGCTTGAGTTGCTGGCACTTTCGGTGTGGGAGGAATCGTCCGACGTTCGTGATTTTTCGGGGTTTTTTTCAGTGGGCTCCCAGGTGCAGCTGGGTGTAAACGTCGAAGCCCTGTTGGTCAGGGAAAGCCCGGAGCCCCGATATCTGTGGTGCTGTAGATGCACTGGGAATGTGCGGTGAGGAGCAGCAAGAGCTTGACAGGCTGGCATTTAAGGTGTGGCAGGAATCGTCCGACATTTGTGATTTTTGGGGTTTTTTTTTCAGGGGGCGCACAGGTTCACCTGGTGTTAAAAGGCGAAGCCCTGTTGGTCAGGGAAAGCCCAGAGCCCCGATATCTGTGGTGCTGTAGATGCGCTGCCAATGGCCGGGGAGGAGCAGCAAGGGCTTGAGTTGCTGGCACTTTTGGTGTTGGAGCAATCGTTCGACGTTCGTGATTTTTCGGGGTTTTATTTCAGTGGGCGCCCAGGTGCAGCTGGTGGTAAACTTCGAAGCCCTGTTGGTCAGGGAAAGCCCGGAGCCCCGATATCTGTGGTGCTGTAGATGCGCTGGGAACGGCCGGTGCGGAGCAGCAAGAGCTTGACTGGCTGGCACTTTCGGTGTGGGAGCAATCGTCCGACGTTCGTGATTTTTCGGGATTTTTTTTCAGTGGGCGCCCAGGTGCAGCTGGTGGTAAACGTCGAAGCCCTGTTGGTCAGGGAAAGCGCAGAACCCCAATGTCTGTGGTGCTGTAGATTCGCTGCCAAAGTCCGGTGAGTAGCAGCAAGAGCTTGAGTTGCTGGCACTTTTGGTGTGGGAGGAATCGTTCGACGTTCGTGATTTTTCGGGGTTTTATTTCAGTGGGCGCCCAGGTGCAGCTGGTGGTAAACTTCGAAGCCCTGTTGGTCAGGGAAAGCTCGGAGCCCCGATGTCTGTGGTGCTGTAGATGCGCCTCCAATGGCTGGTGAGGAGCAGCAAGAGCTTGACTGTCTGGCACGTTGGGTGTGGGAGCAATCGTCGGACGTTTGTGATTTTTGGGGATTTTTATTCACTGGGCGCCCAGGTGCAGCTGGTGGTAAACGTCGAAGCCCTGTTGGTCAGGGAAAGCCCGGAGCCCCGATGTCTGTGGTGCTGTAGATGCGCTGGCAATGGCCGGTGAAGAGCAGCAAGAGCTTGACTGGCTGGCACTTTCGGTGTGCGAGCAATTGTCCGACGTTTGTGATTTTTCGGGGTTTTACTTTCAGTGGGCGCCCAGGTGCAGCTGGTGGTAAACGTCGAAGCTGTGTTGGTCAGGGAAAGCCCGTAGCCCCGATGTCTGCAGTGCTGTAGATGCGCGGCCAATGGCCGGGGAGGAGCAGCAAGAGGCTGACGTGCTGGCACTTTCGATGTGGGTGCAATCGTCTGACGTTCGTGATTTTTGGGGGTTATTTTCAGTGGGCGCCCAGGTTCAGCTGGTGGTAAACGTCGAAGCCCTGTTGGTCAGGGAAAGCCCAGAGCCCCGATGTCTGTGGTGCTGTAGATGCACTGGGAATGGGAGGGGAGTAGCAGCATGAGCTTGACTGGCTGGCACTTTCGGTGTGGCAGCAATCGTCCGACGTTCGTGTTTTTTCGGGGTTTTATTTCAGTGGGCGCCCAGGTGCAGCTGGTTGTAAACGTCGAAGCCCTGTTGGTCAGGGAAAGCCCGGAGCCCCGATGTCTGTGGCGCTGTAGATGCGCTGGGAATTGCTGGTTAGAAGCAGCATGAGCTTGACTGGCTGGCACTTTCGGTGTGGGAGCAATCGTCTGATGTTCGTGACATTTTGTTTATTTTTTCCAGTGGGCGCCCAGGTGCAGCTGGTGGTAAACGTCGAAGCCCTGTTGGTCAGGGAAAGCCCGGAGCTGTGATGTCTGTGGTGCTGTAGATGCACTGCCAAAGTCCGGTGAGGAACAGCAAGAGCTTGAGTTGCTGGCACTTTTTGTGTGGTAGGAATCGTCCGACGTTTGTGATTTTTCGGGGTTTTATTTCAGGGGGCGCCCAGGTGCAGCTGGTGGTAAACGTCGAAGCCCTGTTGGTCAGGGAAAGCCCGGAGCCCCGATATCTGCGGTGCTGTAGATGCGCTGCCAGTGGCCGGGGAGGAGCAGCAAGAGCTTGACTGGCTGGAACGTTGGGTGTGGGAGCAATCGTCCGATGTTCGTGATTTTTCGGGGTTCTTTTCAGTGGGAGCCCAGGTACAGCGAGTGGTAAACGTCGAAGCCCTGTTCGTCAGGGAAAGCTCGGAGCCCCGATATCTGCGGTGTTGTAGATGCGCTGCCAGTGGCCGGGGAGGAGCAGCAAGAGCTTGACTGGCTGGAACTTTCGGTGTGGGAGCAATCGTCCGATGTTCGTGATTTTTCGGGGTTCTTTTCAGTGGGAGCCCAGGTTCAGCGAGTGGTAAACGTCGAAGCCCTGTTGGTCAGGGAAAGCCCGGAGCCCCAATGTCTGCGGTGTTGTAGATGCGCTGGGAATGGCCGGTGAGGAGCAGCAAGAGGTTGACAGGCTGGCATTTAAGGTGTGGCAGGAATCGTCCGACGTTTGTGATTTTTGGGGTTTTTTTTTCAGGGGGCACCCAGGTGCAGCTGGTGGTAAATGTCGAAGCCCGGTTCGTCAGGGAAAGCCCGGAGCCCCGATGTCTGTGGTGCTGTAGATGCGCTGCAAGTGGCCGGTGAGGAGCAGCAAGAGCTTGAGTTGCTGGCACTTTCGGTGTGGGAGCAATCGTCCGATGTTCGTGATTTTTCGGGGTTCTTTTCAGTGGGCGCCCAGGTGCAGCTGATGGTAAAGGTCGAAGCCCTGTTGGTCCGGGAAAGCCCAGAGCCCCGATGTCTGTGGTGCTGTAGATGCGCTGGGAATGGCCGGTGAGGAGCAGCAAGAGCTTGTGTTGCTGGCACTTTTGGTGTGGGAGCAATCGTCCGATGTTCGTGATTTTTCAGGGTTTTTTTTTCAGTGGGCGCCCAGGTGCAGCTGGTGGTAAACGTCGAAGCCCTGTTGGTCAGGGAAAGCCCGGAGCCCCGATGTCTGTGGTGCTGTAGATGCGCTGCCAATGGCCGGTGTGGAGCAGCAAGAGCTTGTGTTGCTGGCACTTTCGGTGTGGGAGCGATCGTCCGATGTTCATGATTTTTCGTTTTTTTTTTAGTGAGCGCCCAGCTGCAGCGGGTGCTAAACGTTGAAGCCCTGTTGGTCATGGAAAGCCCGGAGCCCCGATGTCTGTGGTGCTGTAGATGCGCTGCCAGTGGCCGGGGAGGAGCAGCAAGAGCTTGACTGGCTGGCACTTTCGTTGTGGGAGCAATTGTCCGATGTTCGTGATTTTTCTTTTATTTTTTTCAGTGGGCGCCCAGGTTCAGCTGGTGGTAAACGTCGAAGCCCTGTTGGTCAGGGAAAGCCCGGAGCCCCGATGTCTGTGGTGCTGTAGATGCGCTGGGAATGGCCGGGGAGGAGCAGCAAGAGCTTGTGTTGCTGGCACTTTTGGTGTGGGATCAATCGTCCGACGTTTTTGATTTTTCAGGGTTTTTTTTCAGTGGGTAACCAGGTGCAGCTGGTGGTAAATGTCGAAGCCCTGTTGGTCAGGGAAAGCCCGGAGCCGCGATCTCTGTGGTGCTGTAGATGCGCTGCCAATGGCCAGTGAGGAACAGCAAGAGCTTGACTGGCTGGCACTTTCGCTGTGGGAGCAATCGTGCGATGTTCGTGATTTTTCGTTTATTTTCTTCAGTGGGCGCCCAGGTTCAGCGGGTGCTAAACGTCGAAGCCCTGTTGGTCAGGGAAAGCCCGGAGCCCCGATGTCTGTGGTGCTGTAGATGCGCTGCCAATGGCCGGTATGGAGCAGCAAGAGCTTGAGTTGCTGGCACTTTCGGTGTGGGAGGAATCGTCCGACGTTTTTTATTTTTCGGGGTTTTATTTCAGTGGGCGCCCAGGTGCAGCTGGTGGTAAACGTCGAAGCCCTGTTGGTCAGGGAAAGCTCGGAGCCCCGATGTCTGTGGTGTTGTAGATGCGCTGGGAATGGGAGGTGAGTAGCAGGAAGAGCTTGAGTTGCTGGCACTTGCAGTGTGGGAGCAATCGTTTGACGTTTTTGATTTTTCAGGGTTTTATTTCAGTGGGTAACCAGGTGCAGCTGGTGGTAAATGTCGAAGCCCTGTTGGTCAGGGAAAGCCCGGAGCCCCGATGTCTGTGGTGCTGTAGATGCGCTGCCAATGGCCGGGGACAAGCAGCAAGAGCTTGACAGGCTGGCACTTTCGGTGTGGGAGGAATCGTCGGACGTTTGTGATTTTTGGGTTTTTTTTTTCAGGGGGCACCCAGGTGCAGCTGGTGGTAAATGTCGAAGCCCTGTTGGTCAGGGAAGGCGCAGAACCCCAATGTCTGTGGTGCTGTAGATGCGCTGCCAATGGCTGGTGAGGAGCAGCAAGAGCTTGAGTTGCTGGCACTTTCGGTGTGGGAGCAATCGTCCGATGTTCATGATTTTTCGGGTTTTTTTTCAGTGGGCGCCCAGCTGCAGCTGGTGGTAAATGTCGAAGCCCTGTTGGTCAGGGAAAGCCCGGATCCCCGATGTCTGTGGTGCTGTAGATGCGCTGGGAATGGGCGGTGAGGAGCAGCTAGAGCTTGACAGGCTGGCACTTTCGGTGTGGGAGCAATCGTCGGACGTTCGTGATTCTTCGGGGTTTTACTTTCAGTGGGAACCCAGGTGCAGCTGGTGGTAAACGTCGAAGCCCTGTTGGTCAGGGAAAGCCCGGAGCCCCGATGTCTGTGGTGCTGTAGATACGCTGCCAATGGCCGGTGAGGAGCAGCAAGAGCTTGTGTTGCTGGCACTTTTGGTGTGGGAGCAATCATCCGACGTTTGTGATTTTTCGGGGTTCTTTTCAGTGGGAGCCCAGGTGCAGCGAGTGGTAAACGTCGAAGCCCTGTTTGTCAGGGAAAGCCCGGAGCCCCGATGTCTGTGGTGCTGTAGATGCGCTGCCAATGGCCGGTGAGGAGCAGCAAGAGCTTGTGTTGCTGGCACTTTTGGTGTGGGAGCAATCATCCGACGTTTGTGATTTTTCGGGGTTCTTTTCAGTGGGAGCCCAGGTGCAGCGGGTGCTAAACGTCGAACCCCTGTTGGTCAGGGAAAGCCCGGAGCCCCGATGTCTGTGGTGCTGTAGATGCGCTGCCAATGGCCGGTGAGGAGCAGCAGGAGCTTGAGTTGCTGGCACTTTCACTGTGGGAGCAATCGTCCGATGTTCGTGATTTTTCGTTTATTTTTTTCAGTGGGTGCCCAGGTGCAGCTGATGGTAAATGTCGAAGCCCTGTTGTTCAGGGAAAGCGCAGAACCCCGATGTCTGTGGTGCTGTAGATGCACTGCCAAAGTCCGGTGAGTAGCAGCAGGAGCTTGAGTTGCTGGCACTTTCGGTGTCGGAGCAATCGTCCGACTGTCGTGATTTTTCGGGGTTTTACTTTCAATGGGCGCCCAGGTTGAGCTGGTGGTAAACGTCGAAGCCCTGTTGGTCAGGGAAAGCCCGGAGCCCCGATGTCTGTGGTGCTGTAGATGGGCTGGGAATGGCCGGTGAGGAGCAGCAAGAGCTTGACTGGCTGGCACTTCCGTTGTGGGAGCAATCGTCCGATGTTCGTGATTTTTCGGGGTTTTACTTTCAGTGGGCACACAGGTGCAGCTGGTGGTAAACGTCGAAGCCCTGTTGGTCATGGAAAGCCCGGAGCCCCGATGTCTGTGGTGCTGTAGATGGGCTGCCAAATTCCGGTGAGGAGCAGCAAGAGCTTGACTGGCTGGCACTTTCGGTGTGGGAGCAATCGTCCGATGTTTGTGATTTTTCGTTTATTTTTATCAGTGGGCGCCCAGGTGCAACTGGTGGTAAACGTCGAAGCCCTGTTGGTCAGGGAAAGCGCAGAACCCCGATGTCTGTGGTGCTGTAGATGCGCTGGGAATGGCCGGTGAGGAGCAGCAAGAGCTTGTGTTGCTGTCACTTTTGATGTGGGAGGAATCGTCCGACGTTCGTGATTTTTCGGGGTTTTATTTCAGTGGGCGCCCAGGTTCAGCTGGTGGTAAACGTCGAAGCCCTGTTGGTCAGGGAAAGCGCGGAGCCCCGATGTCTGTGGTGCTGTAGATGCGCTGGAAATGGGCGGTGATGAGCAGCAAGAGCTTGACATGCTGGCATTTAATGTGTGGCAGGAATCGTCTGACATTTGTGATTTTTGGGGTTTTTTTTTTCAGGGGGAACCCACGTGCAGCTGGTGGTAAATGTCGAAGCCCGGTTCTTTAGGGAAAGCCTGGAGCCCCGATGTCTGTGGTGCTGTAGATGCGCTGCCAATGGCCGGTGAGTAGCAGCAAGAGCTTGAGTTGCTGGCACTTTCGGTGTGGGAGGAATCGTCCGACGTTTTTTATTTTTCGGGGTTTTATTTCAGTGGGCGCCCAGGTGCAGCTGGTGGTAAACGTCGAAGCCCTGTTGGTCAGGGAAAGCTCGGAGCCCCGATGTCTGTGGTGTTGTAGATGCGCTGGGAATGGGAGGTGAGTAGCAGGAAGAGCTTGAGTTGCTGGCACTTGCAGTGTGGGAGCAATCGTTTGACGTTTTTGAATTTTCAGGGTTTTATTTCAGTGGGTTACCAGGTGCAGCTGGTGGTAAATGTCGAAGCCCTGTTGTTCAGGTAAAGCTCGGAGCCCCGATGTCTGTGGTGCTGTAGATGCGCTGCCAATGGCCGGTGAGGAGCAGCAAGAGCTTGACTGGCTGGCACTTTCGGTGTGGGAGCAATCGTCCGATGTTCGTGATTTTTCTTTTATTTTTTTCAGTGGGCGCCCAGGTGCAGCTGGTGGTAAACGTCGAAGCCCTGTTGGTCAGGGAAAGCCCGGAGCCCAGATGTCTGTGGTGCTGTAGATGCGCTGGGAATGGGCGGTGAGGAGCAGCAAGAGCTTGTGTTGCTGGCACTTTTGGTGTGGGAGCAATCATCCGACGTTTGTGATTTTTCGGGGTTCTTTTCAGTGGGCGCCCAGGTGCAGCAGGTGGTAATCGTCGAAGCCCTTTTTGTCAGGGAAAGCCCGTAGCCCCGATGTCTGTGGTGCTGTAGATTCGCTGGGAATGGCTGGTGAGGAGCAGCAAGAGCTTCACAGGCTGGCACTTTCGGTGTGGGAGCAATCGTCCGATGTTCGTGATTTTTCGTGGATTTTTTTTCAGAGGTCGCCCAGGTTCAGCTGGTGGTAAACGTCGAAGCCCTGTTGGTCAGGCAAAGCCCGGAGCCCCGATGTCTTTGGTGCTGTAGATGCGCTGCCAATGGCCGCTTAGGAGCAGCAAGAGCTTGACTGGGTGGCACTTTCGGTGTGGGAGCAATCGTCCGACGTTCGTGATTTTTCCGGGTTTTACTTCCAGTGCGCGCCCATTTGCAGCTGGTGGTAAACATCGAAGCCCTGTTGGTCAGGGAAAGCCCAGAGCCCCGATGTCTGTGGTGCTGTAGATGCGCTGCCAATGGCCGGGGACAAGCAGCAAGAGCTTGACAGGCTGGCACTTTCGGTGTGGGAGGAATCGTCGGACGTTTGTGATTTTTGGGATTTTTTTTTCAGGGGGCACCCAGGTGCAGCTGGTGGTAAACGTCGAAGCCCTGTTGGTCAGGGAAGGCGCAGAACCCTAATGTCTGTGGTGCTGTAGATGCGCTGCCAATGGCTGGTGAGGAGCAGCAAGAGCTTGAGTTGCTGGCACTTTCGGTGTGGGAGCAATCGTCCGATGTTCATGATTTTTCGGGTTTTTTTTCAGTGGGCGCCCAGCTGCAGCTGGTGGTAAATGTCGAAGTCCTGTTGGTCAGGGAAAGCCCGGAGCCCCGATGTCTGTGGTGCTGTAGATGCGCTGCCAATGGCCGGTGAGGAGCAGCAAGAGCTTGAGTTGCTGGCACTTTCACTGTGGGAGCAATCGTCCGATGTTCGTGATTTTTCGTTTATTTTTTTCAGTGGGCGCCCAGGTGCAGCTGATGGTAAATGTCGAAGCCCTGTTGTTCAGGGAAAGCGCAGAACCCCGATGTCTGTGGTGCTGTAGATGCACTGCCAAAGTCCGGTGAGTAGCAGCAGGAGCTTGAGTTGCTGGCACTTTCGGTGTGGGAGCAATCGTCCGACTGTCGTGATTTTTCGGGGTTTTACTTTCAATGGGCGCCCAGGTTGAGCTGGTGGTAAACGTCGAAGCCCTGTTGGTCAGGGAAAGCCCGGAGCCCCGATGTCTGTGGTGCTGTAGATGCGCTGTCAATGGCCGGTGAGGAGCAGCAAGAGCTTGACTGTCTGGCACTTTGGGTGTGGGAGCAATCGTCGGACGTTTGTGATTTTTGGGGATTTTTATTCACTGGGCGCCCAGGTTCAGCTGGTGGTAAACGTCGAAGTCCTGTTGGTCATTGAAAGCCCGGAGCCCCGATGTCTGTGGTGCTGTAGATGGGCTGGGAATGGCCGGTGAGGAGCAGCATGAGCTTGACTGGCTGGCACTTTTGCTATGGGAGCAATCGTCCGATGTTCGTGATTTTTCTTTTATTTTTCTCAGCGGGTGCCCAGGTTCAGCTGGTGGTAAACGTCGAAGCCCTGTTGGTCAAAGAAAGCGCAGAACCCCGATGTCTGTGGTGCTGTAGATGCACTGCCAAAGTCCGGTGAGTAGCAGCAAGAGCTTGACAGGCTGGCACTTCCGGTGTGGGAGCAATCGTCGGACGTTTGTGATTTTTGGGGATTTTTATTCACTGGGCGCCCAGGTTCAGCTGGTGGTAAACGTCGAAGCCCTGTTGGTCAGGGAAAGCCCAGAGCCCCGATGTCTTTGGTGCTGTAGATGCGCTGCCAATGGCCGGTATGGAGCAGCAAGAGCTTGTGTTGCTGGCACTTTCGGTGTGGGAGCAATCGTCCGATGTTCATGATTTTTCGTTTTTTTTTTAGTGAACGCCCAGCTGCAGCGGGTGCTAAACGTCGAAGCCCTGTTGGTCATGGAAAGCCCGGAGCCCCGATGTCTGTGGTGCTGTAGATGCGTTCGGAATGGGCGGTGAGGAGCAGCAAGAGCTTGACTGGCTGGCACTTTCGTTGTGGGAGCAATCGTCCGATGTTCGTGATTTTTCGGGGTTTTACTTTCAGTGGGCACACAGGTGCAGCTGGTGGTAAACGTCGAAGCCCTGTTGGTCAGGGAAAGCCCGGAGCCCCGATGTCTGTGGTGCTGTAGATGGGCTGCCAAATTCCGGTGAGGAGCAGCAAGAGCTTGACTGGCTGGCACTTTCGGTGTGGGAGCAATCGTCCGATGTTTGTGATTTTTCGTTTATTTTTATCAGTGGGTGCCCAGGTGCAACTGGTGGTAAACGTCGAAGCCCTGTTGTTCAGGGAAAGCGCAGAACCCCGATGTCTGTGGTGCTGTAGATGCGCTGGGAATGGCCGGTTAGGAGCAGCAAGAGCTTGAGTTGCTGGCACTTTTGATGTGGGAGGAATCGTCCGACGTTCGTGATTTTTCGGGGTTTTATTTCAGTGGGCGCCCAGGTTCAGCTGGTGGTAAACGTCGAAGCCCTGTTGGTCAGGGAAAGCCCGGAGCCCTGATGTCTGTGGTGCTGTAGATGCGCTGGAAATGGGCGGTGATGAGCAGCAAGAGCTTGACAGGCTGGCATTTAAGGTGTGGCAGGAATCGTCTGACATTCGTGATTTTTGGGGTTTTTTTTTCAGGGGGAACCCACGTGCAGCTGGTGGTAAATGTCGAAGCCCGGTTCGTTAGGGAAAGCCCGGAGCCCCGATGTCTGTGGTGCTGTAGATGCGCTGCCAATGGCCGGTGAGTAGCAGCAAGAGCTTGAGTTGCTGGCACTTTCGGTGTGGGAGGAATCGTCCGACGTTTTTTATTTTTCGGGGTTTTATTTCAGTGGGCGCCCAGGTGCAGCTGGTGGTAAACGTCGAAGCCCTGTTGGTCAGGGAAAGCACGGAGCCCCGATGTCTGTGGTGTTGTAGATCCGCTGGGAATGGGAGGTGAGTAGCAGGAAGAGCTTGAGTTGCTGGCAGTTGCAGTGTGGGAGCAATCGTTTGACGTTTTTGATTTTTCAGGGTTTTATTTCAGTGGGTAACCAGGTGCAGCTGGTGGTAAATGTCGAAGCCCTGTTGTTCAGGGAAAGCTCGGAGCCCCGATGTCTGTGGTGCTGTAGATGCGCTGCCAATGGCCGGTGAGGAGCAGCAAGAGCTTGACTGGCTGGCACTTTCGGTGTGGGAGCAATCGTCCGATGTTCGTGATTTTTCTTTTATTTTTTTCAGTGGGCGCCCAGGTGCAGCTGGTGGTAAACGTCGAAGCCCTGTTGGTCAGGGATAGCACAGGACCCCGATGTCTGTGGTGCTGTAGATGCACTGCCAAAGTCCGGTGAGGAGCAGCAAGAGCTTGAGTTGCTGGCACTTTCGCTGTGGGAGCAATCGTCCGACGTTCGTGATTTTTCGGGGTTTTATTTCAGTGGGCGCCCAGGTGCAGCGGGTGGTAATCGTCGAAGCCCTGTTTGTCAGGGAAAGCCCGTAGCCCCGATGTCTGTCGTGCTGTAGATGCGCTGGGAATGGCTGGTGAGGAGCAGCAAGAGCTTGACAGGCTGGCACTTTCGGTATGGGAGCAATCGTCCGATGTTCGTGATTTTTCGTGGATTTTTTTTCAGAGGTCGCCCAGGTTCAGCTGGTGGTAAACGTCGAAGCCCTGTTGGTGAGGGAAAGCCCGGAGCCCCGATGTCTTTGGTGCTGTAGATGCGGTGCCAATGGCCGCTTAGGAGCAGCAAGAGCTTGACTGGGTGGCACTTTTGGTGTGGGAGCAATCGTCCGGCATTCGTGATTTTTCCGGGTTTTACTTCCAGTGCGCGCCCATTTGCAGCTGGTGGTAAACATCGAAGCCCTGTTGGTCAGGGAAAGCCCAGAGCCCCGATGTCTGTGGTGCTGTAGATGCGCTGCCAATGGCCGGGGACAAGCAGCAAGAGCTTGACAGGCTGGCACTTTCGGTGTGGGAGGAATCGTCGGACGTTTGTGATTTTTGGGATTTATTTTGTTCAGTGGGCACGCAGGTGCAGCTGGTGGTAAACGTCGAAGCCCTGTTGGTCAGGGAAGGCGCAGAACCCCAATGTCTGTGGTGCTGTAGATGCGCTGCCAATGGCTGGTGAGGAGCAGCAAGAGCTTGAGTTGCTGGCACTTTCGGTGTGGGAGCAATCGTCCGATGTTCATGATTTTTCGGGTTTTTTTTTCAGTGGGCGCCCAGCTGCAGCTGGTGGTAAATGTCGAAGCCCTGTTGGTCAGGGAAAGCCCGGCGCCCTGATGTCTGTGGTGCTGTAGATGCGCTGCCAATGGCCGGGGACAAGCAGCAAGAGCTTGACAGGCTGGCACTTTCGGTGTGGGAGCAATCGTCCGACGTTCGTGATTCTTCGGGGTTTTACTTTCAGTGGGCGCCCAGTCTCAGCTGGTGGTAAACATCGAAGCCCTGTTCGTCAGGGAAAGCCCGGAGCCCCGATGTCTGTGGTGCTGTAAATGCGCTGCCAATGGCCGGTGAGGAGCAGCAAGAGCTTGTGTTGCTGGCACTTTGGGTGTGGGAGCAATCGTCCGATGTTCGTGATTTTTCGTTTATTTTTTTCAGTGGGCGCCCAGGTGCAGCTGATGGTAAATGTCGAAGCCCTGTTGTTCAGGGAAAGCTCGGAGCCCCGATGTCTGTGGTGCTGTAGATGCGCTGCCAATGGCCGGTGAGGAGCAGCAAGAGCTTGACTGGCTGGCACTTTTGCTATGGGAGCAATCGTCCGATGTTCGTGATTTTTCTTTTATTTTTCTCAGCGGGTGCCCAGGTTCAGCTGGTGGTAAACGTCGAAGCCCTGTTGGTCAAAGAAAGCGCAGAACCCCGATGTCTGTGGTGCTGTAGATGCACTGCCAAAGTCCGGTGAGTAGCAGCAAGAGCTTGAGTTGCTGGCACTTTCGGTGTGGGAGGAATCGTCCGACGTTTGTTATTCTTCGGGGTTTTATTTCAGTGGGCGCCCAGGTTCAGCTGGTGGTAAACGTCGAAGCCCTGTTGGTCAGGGAAAGCTCGGAGCCCCGATATCTGTGGTGCTGTAGATGCGCTGCCAATGGCCGGTGAGTAGCAGCAAGAGCTTGAGTTGCTGGCACTTTCGGTGTGGGAGCAATCGTGCGATGTTTGTGATTTTTCGTTTATTTTTTTCAGTGGGCACCCAGGTGCAGCTGATGGTAAATGTCGAAGCCCTGTTGGTCAGGGAAAGCCCGGACTCCCGATGTCTGTGGTGCTGTAGATGCGCTGCCAATGGCCGGTGAGGAGCAGGAAGACCTTGAGTTGCTGGCACTTTTGGTGTGGGAGCAATCGTCTGACGTTCGTGATTTTTCGGGGTTTTATTTCAGTGGGCGCCCAGGTGCAGCTGGTGGTAAACTTCGAAGCCCTGTTGGTCAGGGGAAGCCCGAAGCCCTGTTGGTCAGGGAAAGCTTGGAGCCCCGATATCTGTGATGCTGTACATGCGCTGCCAATGGCCGGGGAGGAGCAGCAAGAGCTTGACAGGCTGGCACTTTCGGTGTGGGAGTAAATGTCCGACGTTCGTGATTTTTCGGGGTTTTTTTTCAGTGGGAGCCCAGGTTCAGCTGGTGGTAAACGTTGAAGCCCTGTTGGTCAGGGAAAGCCCGGAGCCTCGATATCTGTGGTGCTGTAGATGCGCTGGGAATGGGCGGTGAGGAGCAGCAAGAGCTTGACAGGCTGGCACTTTCGGTGTGCGAGGAATCGTCGGACGTTTCTGATTTTTCAGGATTTTTTTTTAGTGGGAGCCCAGGTTTAGCTAGTTGTAAACGTCGAAGCCCTGTTGGTCAGGGAAAGCCCGGAGCCGTGATGTCTGTGGTGCTGTAGATGCGCTGGGAATGGCCGGTGAGGAGCAGCAAGAGCTTGACTGTCTGGCACTTTTGGTGTGGGAGCAATCGTCCGACGTTCGTGATTTTTCGGGGTTCTTTTCAGTGGGAGCCCAGGTTCAGCGAGTGGTAAACGTCGAAGCCCTGTTGGTCAGGGAAAGCCCGGAGCCCCGATGTCTGTGGTGCTGTACATGCACTGCCACTGTCCGGTGAGGAACAGCAAGAGCTTGACTGGCTGGCACTTTCGGTGTGGGAGCAATCGTCCGACGTTCGTGATTTTTCGGGGTTTTATTTCATTGGGAGCCCAGGTGCAGCTGGTGGTAAATGTCGAAGCCCTGTTGGTCAGGGAAAGCCCGGAGCCCCGATGTCTGTGGTGCTGTAGATGCGCTGGGAATGGGCGGTGAGGAGCAGCAAGAGCTTGACAGGCTGGCACTTTCGGTGTGGGAGCAATCGTCCGATGTTCGTGATTTTTCGTTTAGTTTTTTCAGTGGCCGCCCAGGTGCAGCTGGTGGTAAACGTCGAAGCCCTGTTGGTCAGGAAAAGCGCAGAACCCCGATGTCTGTGGTGCTGTAGATGAACTGCCCAAGTCCGGTGAGTAGCAGCAAGAGCTTGAGTTGCTGGCACTTTCGGTGTGGGAGGAATCGTCCGACGTTTGTTATTTTTCGGGGTTTTATTTCAGTGGGCGCCCAGGTGCAGCTGGGTGTAAACGTCGAAGCCCTGTTGGTCAGGGAAAGCCCGGAGCCCCGATGTCTGTGGTGCTGTAGATGCGCTGGGAATGGCCGGTGAGGGGTAGCAAGAGCTTGAGTTGCTGGCACTTTTGGTGTGGGAGCAATCGTCCGACGTTCGTGATTTTTCGGGGTTTTATTTCAGTGGGAGCCCAGGTGCAGCTGGTGGTAAACGTCGAAGCCCTGTTCGTCAGGGAAAGCCCGGAGCCCCGATGTCTGTGGTGCTGTAGATGCGCTGCCAATGGCCGGTGAGGAGCAGCAAGAGCTTGACTGGCTGGCACTTTCGGTGTGGGAGCAATCGTGCGATGTTTGTGATTTTTCGTTTATTTTTTTCAGTGGGCACCCAGGTGCAGCTGATGGTAAATGTCGAAGCCCTGTTGGTCAGGGAAAGCCCGGACTCCCGATGTCTGTGGTGCTGTAGATGCGCTGCCAATGGCCGGTGAGGAGCAGGAAGACCTTGAGTTGCTGGCACTTTCGGTGTGGGAGCAATCGTCCGACGTTCGTGATTTTTCGGGGTTTTATTTCAGTGGGCGCCCAGGTGCAGCTGGTGGTAAACTTCGAAGCCCTGTTGGTCAGGGGAAGCCCGAAGCCCTGTTGGTCAGGGAAAGCTTGGAGCCCCGATATCTGTGATGCTGTACATGCGCTGCCAATGGCCGGGGAGGAGCAGCAAGAGCTTGACAGGCTGGCACTTTCGGTGTGGGAGTAAATGTCCGACGTTCGTGATTTTTCGGGGTTTTTTTTCAGTTGGAGCCCAGGTTCAGCTGGTGGTAAACGTTGAAGCCCTGTTGGTCAGGGAAAGCCCGGAGCCTCGATATCTGTGGTGCTGTAGATGCGCTGGGAATGGGCGGTGAGGAGCAGCAAGAGCTTGACAGGCTGGCACTTTCGGTGTGCGAGTAATCGTCGGACGTTTCTGATTTTTCAGGATTTTTTTTTAGTGGGAGCCCAGGTTTAGCTAGTTGTAAACGTCGAAGCCCTGTTGGTCAGGGAAAGCCCGGAGCCGTGATGTCTGTGGTGCTGTAGATGCGCTGGGAATGGCCAGTGAGGAGCAGCAAGAGCTTGACTGTCTGGCACTTTTGGTGTGGGAGCAGTCGTCCGATGTTCGTGATTTTTCGGGGTTCTTTTCAGTGGGAGCCCAGGTTCAGCGAGTGGTAAACGTCGAAGCCCTGTTGGTCAGGGAAAGCCCGGAGCCCCGATGTCTGTGGTGCTGTACATGCACTGCCACTGTCCGGTGAGGAACAGCAAGAGCTTGACTGGCTGGCACTTTCGGTGTGGGAGCAATCGTCCGACGTTCGTGATTTTTCGGGGTTTTATTTCATTGGGAGCCCAGGTGCAGCTGGTGGTAAATGTCGAAGCCCTGTTGGTCAGGGAAAGCCCGGAGCCCCGATGTCTGTGGTGCTGTAGATGCGCTGGGAATGGCCGGTGAGGAGCAGCAAGAGCTTGACAGGCTGGCACTTTCGGTGTGGGAGCAATCGTCCGATGTTCGTGATTTTTCGTTTAGTTTTTTCAGTGGGCGCCCAGGTGCAGCTGGTGGTAAACGTCGAAGCCCTGTTGGTCAGGAAAAGCGCAGAACCCCGATGTCTGTGGTGCTGTAGATGAAATGCCAAAGTCCGGTGAGGAGCAGCAAGAGCTTGAGTTGCTGGCACTTTCGGTGTGGGAGGAATCGTCCGACGTTTGTTATTTTTCGGGGTTTTATTTCAGTGGGCGCCCAGGTGCAGCTGGGTGTAAACGTCGAAGCCCTGTTGGTCAGGGAAAGCCCGGAGCCCCGATGTCTGTGGTGCTGTAGATGCGCTGGGAATGGCCGGTGAGGGGTAGCAAGAGCTTGAGTTGCTGGCACTTTTGGTGTGGGAGCAATCGTCCGACGTTCGTGATTTTTCGGGGTTTTATTTCAGTGGGAGCCCAGGTGCAGCTGGTGGTAAATGTCGAAGCCCTGTTGGTCAGGGAAAGCCCGGAGCCCCGATGTCTGTGGTGCTGTAGATGCGCTGCCAATGGCCGGTGAGGAGCAGGAAGACCTTGAGTTGCTGGCACTTTCGGTGTGGGAGCAATCGTCCGACGTTCGTGATTTTTCGGGGTTTTATTTCAGTGGGCGCCCAGGTGCAGCTGGTGGTAAACTTCGAAGCCCTGTTGGTCAGGGGAAGCCCGAAGCCCTGTTGGTCAGGGAAAGCTTGGAGCCCCGATATCTGTGATGCTGTACATGCGCTGCCAATGGCCGGGGAGGAGCAGCAAGAGCTTGACAGGCTGGCACTTTCGGTGTGGGAGTAAATGTCCGACGTTTGTGATTTTTCGGGGTTTTTTTTCAGTGGGAGCCCAGGTTCAGCTGGTGGTAAACGTTGAAGCCCTGTTGGTCAGGGAAAGCCCGGAGCCTCGATATCTGTGGTGCTGTAGATGCGCTGGGAATGGGCGGTGAGGAGCAGCAAGAGCTTGACAGGCTGGCACTTTCGGTGTGCGAGGAATCGTCGGACGTTTCTGATTTTTCAGGATTTTTTTTTAGTGGGAGCCCAGGTTTAGCTAGTTGTAAACGTCGAAGCCCTGTTGGTCAGGGAAAGCCCGGAGCCGTGATGTCTGTGGTGCTGTAGATGCGCTGGGAATGGCCGGTGAGGAGCAGCAAGAGCTTGACTGTCTGGCACTTTTGGTGTGGGAGCAATCGTCCGACGTTCGTGATTTTTCGGGGTTCTTTTCAGTGGGAGCCCAGGTTCAGCGAGTGGTAAACGTCGAAGCCCTGTTGGTTAGGGAAAGCCCGGAGCCCCGATGTCTGTGGTGCTGTACATGCACTGCCACTGTCCGGTGAGGAACAGCAAGAGCTTGACTGGCTGGCACTTTCGGTGTGGGAGGAATCGTCCGACGTTCGTGATTTTTCGGGGTTTTATTTCATTGGGAGCCCAGGTGCAGCTGGTGGTAAATGTCGAAGCCCTGTTGGTCAGGGAAAGCCCGGAGCCCCGATGTCTGTGGTGCTGTAGATGCGCTGGGAATGGGCGGTGAGGAGCAGCAAGAGCTTGACAGGCTGGCACTTTCGGTGTGGGAGCAATCGTCCGATGTTCGTGATTTTTCGTTTAGTTTTTTCAGTGGGCGCCCAGGTGCAGCTGGTGGTAAACGTCGAAGCCCTGTTCGTCAGGGAAAGCCCGGAGCCCCGATGTCTGTGGTGCTGTAGATGCGCTGCCAATGGCCGGTGAGGAGCAGCAAGAGCTTGACTGGCTGGCACTTTCGGTGTGGGAGCAATCGTCTGATGTTTGTGATTTTGGGGGTTTTTTTTTTTCAGTGGGTGCCCAGGTGCAACTGGTGGTAAACGTCGAAGCCCTGTTGGTCAGGGAAAGCCCGGAGCCCCGATGTCTGTGGTGCTGTAGATGCGCTGGGAATGGCCGGTGAGGGGTAGCAAGAGCTTGAGTTGCTGGCACTTTTGGTGTGGGAGCAATCGTCCGACGTTCGTGATTTTTCGGGGTTTTATTTCAGTGGGAGCCCAGGTGCAGCTGGTGGTAAACGTCGAAGCCCTGTTCGTCAGGGAAAGCCCGGAGCCCCGATGTCTGTGGTGCTGTAGATGCGCTGCCAATGGCCGGTGAGGAGCAGCAAGAGCTTGACTGTCTGGCACTTTCGGTGTGGGAGCAATCGTCCGATGTTCGTGATTCTTCGCGGTTTTACTTTCAGTGGGCGCCCAGGTGCAGCTGGTGGTAAATGTCGAAGCCCTGTTGGTCAGGGAAAGCCCGGAGCCCCGATGTCTGTGGTGCTGTAGATGCGCTGGGAATGGAAGGTGATGAGCACCTACAGCTTGACTGGCTGGCACTTTCGGTGTGGGAGCAATCGTCCGACGTTCGTGATTTTTCGGGGTTTTACTTTCAGTGGGCGCACAGGTGCAGCTGGTGGTAAACGTCGAAGCCCTGTTGGTCACGGAAAGCCCGGATCCCCGATGTCTGTGGTGCTGTAGATGCGCTGGGAATGGGCGGTGAGGAGCAGCAAGAGCTTGAGTTGCTGGCACTTTCAGTGTGGGAGCAATCGTCGGACGTTTGTGATTTTTGGGGATTTTTATTCACTGGGCGCCCAGGTTCAGCTGGTGGTAAACGTCGAAGCCCTGTTGGTCAGGGAAAGCCCGGAGCCCCGATGTCTGTGGTGCTGTAGATGCGCTGCCAATGGCCGGTGAGGAGCAGCAAGAGCTTGACAGGCTGGCATTTAAGGTGTGGCAGGAATCGTCCGACATTTGTGATTTTTGGGGTTTTTTTTTCCGGGGGCGCCCAGGTTCAGCTCGTGTTAAAAGTCGAAGCCCTGTTGGTCAGGGAAAGCCCGGAGCCCCGATGTCTGTGGTGCTGTAGATACGCTGCCAATGGCCGGTGAGTAGCAGCAAGAGCTTGAGTTGCTGGCACTTTCGGTGTGAGATCAATCATCCGACGTTTTTGATTTTTCAGGGTTTTTTTTCAGTGGGCAATCAGGTGCAGCTGGTGGTAAACGTCGAAGCCCTGTTGGTCAGGGAAAGCCCGGAGCCCCGATGTCTGTGGTGCTGTAGATGCGCTGCCAATGGCCGGTGAGGAGCAGCAAGAGCTTGACTGGCTGGCACTTTTGCTATGGGAACAATCGTCCGATGTTCGTGATTTTTCCTTTATTTTTCTCAGCGGGTGACCAGGTTCAGCTGGTGGTAAACGTCGAAGCCCTGTTGGTCAAAGAAAGCGCAGAACCCCGATGTCTGTGGTGCTGTAGATGCACTGCCAAAGTCCGGTGAGTAGCAGCAAGAGCTTGAGTTGCTGGCACTTTCGGTGTGGGAGGAATCGTCCGACGTTCGTGATTTTTCGGGATTTTTTTTCAGTGGGCCCCCAGGTGCAGCTGGTGGTAAACTTCGAAGCCCTGTTGGTCAGGGAAAGCCCGGAGCCCCGATGTCTGTGGTGCTGTAGATGCGCTGGGAATGGCCGGTGAGGAGCAGCAAGAGCTTGAGTTGCTGGCACTTTCGGTGTGGGAGGAATCGTCCGACGTTCGTGATTTTTCGGGGTTTTATTTCAGTGGGCGCCCAGGTGCAGCTGGTGGTAAACGTCGAAGCCCTGTTGGTCAGGGAAAGCCCGGAGCCCCGATGTCTGTGGTGCTGTAGATGCGCTGGGAATGGGAGGTGAGTCGCAGCATGAGCTTGACTGGCTGGCACTTTCGGTGTGGGAGGAATCGTCCGACGTTCGTGATTTTTCGGGGTTTTATTTCAGTGGGCGCCCAGGTGCAGCTGGTGGTAAATGTCGAAGCCCTGTTGGTCAGGGAATGCCCGGAGCCCCGATGTCTGTGGTGCTGTAGATGCGCCTCCAATGGCTGGTGAGGAGCAGCAAGAGCTTGACTGGCTGGCACTTTTGTTGTGGGAGCAATCGTCCGACGTTCGTGATTTTTCGGGGTTTTATTTCAGTGGGCGCCCAGCTGCAGCGGGTGGTAAACGTCGAAGCCCTGTTGGTCAGGGGAAGCCCGAAGCCCTGTTGGTCAGGGAAAGCTTGGAGCCCCGATATCTGTGATGCTGTACATGCGCTGCCAATGGCCGGGGAGGAGCAGCAAGAGCTTGACAGGCTGGCACTTTCGGTGTGGGAGTAAATGTCCGACGTTCGTGATTTTTCGGGGTTTTTTTTCAGTGGGAGCCCAGGTTCAGCTGGTGGTAAACGTTGAAGCCCTGTTGGTCAGGGAAAGCCCGGAGCCTCGATATCTGTGGTGCTGTAGATGCGCTGGGAATGGGCGGTGAGGAGCAGCAAGAGCTTGACAGGCTGGCACTTTCGGTGTGCGAGGAATCGTCGGACGTTTCTGATTTTTCAGGATTTTTTTTTAGTGGGAGCCCAGGTTTAGCTAGTTGTAAACGTCGAAGCCCTGTTGGTCAGGGAAAGCCCGGAGCCGTGATGTCTGTGGTGCTGTAGATGCGCTGGGAATGGCCGGTGAGGAGCAGCAAGAGCTTGACTGTCTGGCACTTTTGGTGTGGGAGCAATCGTCCGACGTTCGTGATTTTTCGGGGTTCTTTTCAGTGGGAGCCCAGGTTCAGCGAGTGGTAAACGTCGAAGCCCTGTTGGTCAGGGAAAGCCCGGAGCCCCGATGTCTGTGGTGCTGTACATGCACTGCCACTGTCCGGTGAGGAACAGCAAGAGCTTGACTGGCTGGCACTTTCGGTGTGGGAGCAATCGTCCGACGTTCGTGATTTTTCGGGGTTTTATTTCATTGGGAGCCCAGGTGCAGCTGGTGGTAAATGTCGAAGCCCTGTTGGTCAGGGAAAGCCCGGAGCCCCGATGTCTGTGGTGCTGTAGATGCGCTGGGAATGGGCGGTGAGGAGCAGCAAGAGCTTGACAGGCTGGCACTTTCGGTGTGGGAGCAATCGTCCGATGTTCGTGATTTTTCGTTTAGTTTTTTCAGTGGCCGCCCAGGTGCAGCTGGTGGTAAACGTCGAAGCCCTGTTGGTCAGGAAAAGCGCAGAACCCCGATGTCTGTGGTGCTGTAGATGAACTGCCCAAGTCCGGTGAGTAGCAGCAAGAGCTTGAGTTGCTGGCACTTTCGGTGTGGGAGGAATCGTCCGACGTTTGTTATTTTTCGGGGTTTTATTTCAGTGGGCGCCCAGGTGCAGCTGGGTGTAAACGTCGAAGCCCTGTTGGTCAGGGAAAGCCCGGAGCCCCGATGTCTGTGGTGCTGTAGATGCGCTGGGAATGGCCGGTGAGGGGTAGCAAGAGCTTGAGTTGCTGGCACTTTTGGTGTGGGAGCAATCGTCCGACGTTCGTGATTTTTCGGGGTTTTATTTCAGTGGGAGCCCAGGTGCAGCTGGTGGTAAACGTCGAAGCCCTGTTCGTCAGGGAAAGCCCGGAGCCCCGATGTCTGTGGTGCTGTAGATGCGCTGCCAATGGCCGGTGAGGAGCAGCAAGAGCTTGACTGGCTGGCACTTTCGGTGTGGGAGCAATCGTGCGATGTTTGTGATTTTTCGTTTATTTTTTTCAGTGGGCACCCAGGTGCAGCTGATGGTAAATGTCGAAGCCCTGTTGGTCAGGGAAAGCCCGGACTCCCGATGTCTGTGGTGCTGTAGATGCGCTGCCAATGGCCGGTGAGGAGCAGGAAGACCTTGAGTTGCTGGCACTTTCGGTGTGGGAGCAATCGTCCGACGTTCGTGATTTTTCGGGGTTTTATTTCAGTGGGCGCCCAGGTGCAGCTGGTGGTAAACTTCGAAGCCCTGTTGGTCAGGGGAAGCCCGAAGCCCTGTTGGTCAGGGAAAGCTTGGAGCCCCGATATCTGTGATGCTGTACATGCGCTGCCAATGGCCGGGGAGGAGCAGCAAGAGCTTGACAGGCTGGCACTTTCGGTGTGGGAGTAAATGTCCGACGTTCGTGATTTTTCGGGGTTTTTTTTCAGTTGGAGCCCAGGTTCAGCTGGTGGTAAACGTTGAAGCCCTGTTGGTCAGGGAAAGCCCGGAGCCTCGATATCTGTGGTGCTGTAGATGCGCTGGGAATGGGCGGTGAGGAGCAGCAAGAGCTTGACAGGCTGGCACTTTCGGTGTGCGAGTAATCGTCGGACGTTTCTGATTTTTCAGGATTTTTTTTTAGTGGGAGCCCAGGTTTAGCTAGTTGTAAACGTCGAAGCCCTGTTGGTCAGGGAAAGCCCGGAGCCGTGATGTCTGTGGTGCTGTAGATGCGCTGGGAATGGCCAGTGAGGAGCAGCAAGAGCTTGACTGTCTGGCACTTTTGGTGTGGGAGCAGTCGTCCGATGTTCGTGATTTTTCGGGGTTCTTTTCAGTGGGAGCCCAGGTTCAGCGAGTGGTAAACGTCGAAGCCCTGTTGGTCAGGGAAAGCCCGGAGCCCCGATGTCTGTGGTGCTGTACATGCACTGCCACTGTCCGGTGAGGAACAGCAAGAGCTTGACTGGCTGGCACTTTCGGTGTGGGAGCAATCGTCCGACGTTCGTGATTTTTCGGGGTTTTATTTCATTGGGAGCCCAGGTGCAGCTGGTGGTAAATGTCGAAGCCCTGTTGGTCAGGGAAAGCCCGGAGCCCCGATGTCTGTGGTGCTGTAGATGCGCTGGGAATGGCCGGTGAGGAGCAGCAAGAGCTTGACAGGCTGGCACTTTCGGTGTGGGAGCAATCGTCCGATGTTCGTGATTTTTCGTTTAGTTTTTTCAGTGGGCGCCCAGGTGCAGCTGGTGGTAAACGTCGAAGCCCTGTTGGTCAGGAAAAGCGCAGAACCCCGATGTCTGTGGTGCTGTAGATGAAATGCCAAAGTCCGGTGAGGAGCAGCAAGAGCTTGAGTTGCTGGCACTTTCGGTGTGGGAGGAATCGTCCGACGTTTGTTATTTTTCGGGGTTTTATTTCAGTGGGCGCCCAGGTGCAGCTGGGTGTAAACGTCGAAGCCCTGTTGGTCAGGGAAAGCCCGGAGCCCCGATGTCTGTGGTGCTGTAGATGCGCTGGGAATGGCCGGTGAGGGGTAGCAAGAGCTTGAGTTGCTGGCACTTTTGGTGTGGGAGCAATCGTCCGACGTTCGTGATTTTTCGGGGTTTTATTTCAGTGGGAGCCCAGGTGCAGCTGGTGGTAAATGTCGAAGCCCTGTTGGTCAGGGAAAGCCCGGAGCCCCGATGTCTGTGGTGCTGTAGATGCGCTGCCAATGGCCGGTGAGGAGCAGGAAGACCTTGAGTTGCTGGCACTTTCGGTGTGGGAGCAATCGTCCGACGTTCGTGATTTTTCGGGGTTTTATTTCAGTGGGCGCCCAGGTGCAGCTGGTGGTAAACTTCGAAGCCCTGTTGGTCAGGGGAAGCCCGAAGCCCTGTTGGTCAGGGAAAGCTTGGAGCCCCGATATCTGTGATGCTGTACATGCGCTGCCAATGGCCGGGGAGGAGCAGCAAGAGCTTGACAGGCTGGCACTTTCGGTGTGGGAGTAAATGTCCGACGTTTGTGATTTTTCGGGGTTTTTTTTCAGTGGGAGCCCAGGTTCAGCTGGTGGTAAACGTTGAAGCCCTGTTGGTCAGGGAAAGCCCGGAGCCTCGATATCTGTGGTGCTGTAGATGCGCTGGGAATGGGCGGTGAGGAGCAGCAAGAGCTTGACAGGCTGGCACTTTCGGTGTGCGAGGAATCGTCGGACGTTTCTGATTTTTCAGGATTTTTTTTTAGTGGGAGCCCAGGTTTAGCTAGTTGTAAACGTCGAAGCCCTGTTGGTCAGGGAAAGCCCGGAGCCGTGATGTCTGTGGTGCTGTAGATGCGCTGGGAATGGCCGGTGAGGAGCAGCAAGAGCTTGACTGTCTGGCACTTTTGGTGTGGGAGCAATCGTCCGACGTTCGTGATTTTTCGGGGTTCTTTTCAGTGGGAGCCCAGGTTCAGCGAGTGGTAAACGTCGAAGCCCTGTTGGTTAGGGAAAGCCCGGAGCCCCGATGTCTGTGGTGCTGTACATGCACTGCCACTGTCCGGTGAGGAACAGCAAGAGCTTGACTGGCTGGCACTTTCGGTGTGGGAGGAATCGTCCGACGTTCGTGATTTTTCGGGGTTTTATTTCATTGGGAGCCCAGGTGCAGCTGGTGGTAAATGTCGAAGCCCTGTTGGTCAGGGAAAGCCCGGAGCCCCGATGTCTGTGGTGCTGTAGATGCGCTGGGAATGGGCGGTGAGGAGCAGCAAGAGCTTGACAGGCTGGCACTTTCGGTGTGGGAGCAATCGTCCGATGTTCGTGATTTTTCGTTTAGTTTTTTCAGTGGGCGCCCAGGTGCAGCTGGTGGTAAACGTCGAAGCCCTGTTCGTCAGGGAAAGCCCGGAGCCCCGATGTCTGTGGTGCTGTAGATGCGCTGCCAATGGCCGGTGAGGAGCAGCAAGAGCTTGACTGGCTGGCACTTTCGGTGTGGGAGCAATCGTCTGATGTTTGTGATTTTGGGGGTTTTTTTTTTTCAGTGGGTGCCCAGGTGCAACTGGTGGTAAACGTCGAAGCCCTGTTGGTCAGGGAAAGCCCGGAGCCCCGATGTCTGTGGTGCTGTAGATGCGCTGGGAATGGCCGGTGAGGGGTAGCAAGAGCTTGAGTTGCTGGCACTTTTGGTGTGGGAGCAATCGTCCGACGTTCGTGATTTTTCGGGGTTTTATTTCAGTGGGAGCCCAGGTGCAGCTGGTGGTAAACGTCGAAGCCCTGTTCGTCAGGGAAAGCCCGGAGCCCCGATGTCTGTGGTGCTGTAGATGCGCTGCCAATGGCCGGTGAGGAGCAGCAAGAGCTTGACTGTCTGGCACTTTCGGTGTGGGAGCAATCGTCCGATGTTCGTGATTCTTCGCGGTTTTACTTTCAGTGGGCGCCCAGGTGCAGCTGGTGGTAAATGTCGAAGCCCTGTTGGTCAGGGAAAGCCCGGAGCCCCGATGTCTGTGGTGCTGTAGATGCGCTGGGAATGGAAGGTGATGAGCACCTACAGCTTGACTGGCTGGCACTTTCGGTGTGGGAGCAATCGTCCGACGTTCGTGATTTTTCGGGGTTTTACTTTCAGTGGGCGCACAGGTGCAGCTGGTGGTAAACGTCGAAGCCCTGTTGGTCACGGAAAGCCCGGATCCCCGATGTCTGTGGTGCTGTAGATGCGCTGGGAATGGGCGGTGAGGAGCAGCAAGAGCTTGAGTTGCTGGCACTTTCAGTGTGGGAGCAATCGTCGGACGTTTGTGATTTTTGGGGATTTTTATTCACTGGGCGCCCAGGTTCAGCTGGTGGTAAACGTCGAAGCCCTGTTGGTCAGGGAAAGCCCGGAGCCCCGATGTCTGTGGTGCTGTAGATGCGCTGCCAATGGCCGGTGAGGAGCAGCAAGAGCTTGACAGGCTGGCATTTAAGGTGTGGCAGGAATCGTCCGACATTTGTGATTTTTGGGGTTTTTTTTTCCGGGGGCGCCCAGGTTCAGCTCGTGTTAAAAGTCGAAGCCCTGTTGGTCAGGGAAAGCCCGGAGCCCCGATGTCTGTGGTGCTGTAGATACGCTGCCAATGGCCGGTGAGTAGCAGCAAGAGCTTGAGTTGCTGGCACTTTCGGTGTGAGATCAATCATCCGACGTTTTTGATTTTTCAGGGTTTTTTTTCAGTGGGCAATCAGGTGCAGCTGGTGGTAAACGTCGAAGCCCTGTTGGTCAGGGAAAGCCCGGAGCCCCGATGTCTGTGGTGCTGTAGATGCGCTGCCAATGGCCGGTGAGGAGCAGCAAGAGCTTGACTGGCTGGCACTTTTGCTATGGGAACAATCGTCCGATGTTCGTGATTTTTCCTTTATTTTTCTCAGCGGGTGACCAGGTTCAGCTGGTGGTAAACGTCGAAGCCCTGTTGGTCAAAGAAAGCGCAGAACCCCGATGTCTGTGGTGCTGTAGATGCACTGCCAAAGTCCGGTGAGTAGCAGCAAGAGCTTGAGTTGCTGGCACTTTCGGTGTGGGAGGAATCGTCCGACGTTCGTGATTTTTCGGGATTTTTTTTCAGTGGGCCCCCAGGTGCAGCTGGTGGTAAACTTCGAAGCCCTGTTGGTCAGGGAAAGCCCGGAGCCCCGATGTCTGTGGTGCTGTAGATGCGCTGGGAATGGCCGGTGAGGAGCAGCAAGAGCTTGAGTTGCTGGCACTTTCGGTGTGGGAGGAATCGTCCGACGTTCGTGATTTTTCGGGGTTTTATTTCAGTGGGCGCCCAGGTGCAGCTGGTGGTAAACGTCGAAGCCCTGTTGGTCAGGGAAAGCCCGGAGCCCCGATGTCTGTGGTGCTGTAGATGCGCTGGGAATGGGAGGTGAGTCGCAGCATGAGCTTGACTGGCTGGCACTTTCGGTGTGGGAGGAATCGTCCGACGTTCGTGATTTTTCGGGGTTTTATTTCAGTGGGCGCCCAGGTGCAGCTGGTGGTAAATGTCGAAGCCCTGTTGGTCAGGGAATGCCCGGAGCCCCGATGTCTGTGGTGCTGTAGATGCGCCTCCAATGGCTGGTGAGGAGCAGCAAGAGCTTGACTGGCTGGCACTTTTGTTGTGGGAGCAATCGTCCGACGTTCGTGATTTTTCGGGGTTTTATTTCAGTGGGCGCCCAGCTGCAGCGGGTGGTAAACGTCGAAGCCCTGTTGGTCAGGGAAAGCCCGGAGCCCCGACGTCTGTGGTGCTGTAGATGCGCTGGGAATTGCTGGTGAGAAGCAGCATGAGCTTGACTGGCTGGCACTTTTGGTGTGGGAGCAATCGTCCGACGTTCGTCATTTTTCAGGGTTTATTTTCACTGGGCAACCAGGTGCAGCTGGTGGTAAATATCGAAGGCCTGTTGGTCAGGGAAAGCTCGGAGCCCCGATGTCTGTGGTGCTATAGATGCGCTGCCAATGGCCGGTGAGGAGCAGCAAGAGCTTGACTGGCTGGCACTTTCGTTGTGGGAGCAATCGTCCGACGTTCGTGATTTTTCGTTTATTTATTTCAGTGGGCGCCCAGGTGCAGCTGGTGGTAAACGTCGAAGCCCTGTTGGTCAGGGAAAGCCCGGAGCCGTGATGTCTGTGGTGCTGTAGATGAACTGCCAAAGTCCGGTGAGGAGCAGCAAGAGCTTGAGTTGCTGGCACTTTCGGTGTGGGAGGAATCGTCCGACGTTTGTTATTTTTCGGGGCTTTATTTCAGTGGGCGCCCAGGTGCAGCTGGGTTTAAACGTCGAAGCCCTGTTGGTCAGGGAAAGCCCGGAGCCCCGATGTCTGTGGTGCTGTAGATGCGCCGCCAATGACCGGTGAGGAGCACAAAGAGCTTGACTGGCTGGCACTTTCGGTGTGGGAGCAATCGTCTGATGTTTGTGATTTTGGGGGTTTTTTTTTTTCAGTGGGTGCCCAGGTGCAACTGGTGGTAAACGTCGAAGCCCTGTTGGTCAGGGAAAGCCCGGAGCCCCGATGTCTGTGGTGCTGTAGATGCGCTGGGAATGGCCGGTGAGGGGTAGCAAGAGCTTGAGTTGCTGGCACTTTTGGTGTGGGAGCAATCGTCCGACGTTCGTGATTTTTCGGGGTTTTATTTCAGTGGGAGCCCAGGTGCAGCTGGTGGTAAACGTCGAAGCCCTGTTTGTCAGGGAAAGCCCGGAGCCCCGATGTCTGTGGTGCTGTAGATGCGCTGCCAATGGCCGGTGAGGAGCAGCAAGAGCTTGACTGGCTGGCACTTTTGGTGTGGGAGCAATCGTCCGACGTTCGTGATTCTTCGCGGTTTTACTTTCAGTGGGCGCCCAGGTGCAGCTGGTGGTAAATGTCGAAGCCCTGTTGGTCAGGGAAAGCCCGGAGCCCCGATGTCTGTGGTGCTGTAGATGCGCTGGGAATGGAAGGTGATGAGCACCTACAGCTTGACTGGCTGGCACTTTCGGTGTGGGAGCAATCGTCCGACGTTCGTGATTTTTCGGGGTTTTACTTTCAGTGGGCGCACAGGTTCAGCTGGTGGTAAACGTCGAAGCCCTGTTGGTCAAAGAAAGCGCAGAACCCCGATGTCTGTGGTGCTGTAGATGCACTGCCAAAGTCCGGTGAGTAGCAGCAAGAGCTTGAGTTGCTGGCACTTTCGGTGTGGGAGGAATCGTCCGACGTTCGTGATTTTTCGGTATTTTTTTTCAGTGGGCGCCCAGGTGCAGCTGGTGGTAAACTTCGAAGCCCTGTTGGTCAGGGAAAGCCCGGAGCCCCGATGTCTGTGGTGCTGTAGATGCGCTGCCAATGGCCGGGGAGGAGCAGCAAGAGCTTGAGTTGCTGGCAGTTTCGGTGTGGGAGGAATCGTCCGACGTTCGTGATTTTTCGGGGTTTTATTTCAGTGGGCGCCCAGGTGCAGCTGGTGGTAAACGTCGAAGCCCTGTTGGTCAGGGAATGCCCGGAGCCCCGATGTCTGTGGTGCTGTAGATGCGCCTCCAATGGCTGGTGAGGAGCAGCAAGAGCTTGACTGGCTGGCACTTTTGTTGTGGGAGCAATCGTCCGACGTTCGTGATTTTTCGGGGTTTTATTTCAGTCGGCGCCCAGCTGCAGCGGGTGGTAAACGTCGAAGCCCTGTTGGTCAGGGAAAGCCCGGAGCCCCGATGTCTGTCGTGCTGTAGATGGGCTGGCAATGGCCGGTGAGCAGCAGCAAGAGCTTGACTGTCTGGCACTTTTGGTGTGAGAGCAATCGTCCGACGTTCGTGATTTTTCGGTGTTCTTTTCAGTGGGAGCCCAGGTGCAGCGAGTGGTAAACGTCGAAGCCCTGTTCGTCAGGGAATGCCCGGAGCCCCGATGTCTGTGGTGTTGTAGATGCACTGCCACTGTCCGGTGAGGAGCAGCATGAGCTTGACTGGCTGGCACTTTTGGTGTGGGAGCAATCGTCCGACGTTCGTCATTTTTCAGGGTTTATTTTCACTGGGCAACCAGGTGCAGCTGGTGGTAAATATCGAAGGCCTGTTGGTCAGGGAAAGCCCGGAGCCACGATGTCTGTGGTGCTGTAGATGCGCTGCCAATGGCCGGGGAGGAGCAGCAAGGGCTTGACTGGCTGGCACTTTCGTTGTGGGAGCAATCGTCCGACGTTCGTGATTTTTCGGGGTTTTATTTCAGTGGGCGCCCAGGTTCAGCTCGTGTTAAAAGTCGAAGCCCTGTTGGTCAGGGAAAGCCCGGAGCCGTGATGTCTGTGGTGCTGTAGATGCACTGCCAAAGTCCGGTGAGGAACAGCAAGAGCTTGAGTTGCTGGCACTTTCTGTGGGGGAGGAATCGTCCGACGTTTGTGATTTTTCGGGGTTTTATTTCACTGGGCGCCCAGGTGCAGCTGGTGGTAAGCGTCGAAGCCCTGTTGGTCAGGGAAAGCTCGGAGCCCCGATGTCTGTGGTGCTGTAGATGCGCTGCCAGTGGCCGGGGAGGAGCAGCAAGAGCTTGACTGGCTGGAACTTTCGGTGTGGGAGCAATCGTCCGATGTTCGTGATTTTTCGGGGTTCTTTTCAGTGGGAGCCCAGGTGCAGCGAGTGGTAAACGTCGAAGCCCTGTTCGTCAGGGAAAGCTCGGAGCCCCGATGTCTGTGGTGTTGTAGATGCGCTGCCAGTGGCCGGGGAGGAGCAGCAAGAGCTTGACTGGCTGGAACTTTCGGTGTGGGAGCAATCGTCCAATGTTCGTGATTTTTCGGGGTTCTTTTCAGTGGGAGCCCAGGTTCAGCGAGTGGTAAACGTCGAAGCCCTGTTGGTCAGGGAAAGCCCGGAGCCCCGATGTCTGCGGTGTTGTAGATGCGCTGGGAATGGCCGGTGAGGAGCAGCAAGAGCTTGACAGGCTGGCATTTAAGGTGTGGCAGGAATCGTCTGACGTTTGTGATTTTTGGGGTTTTTTTTTTAAGGGGGCACCCAGGTGCAGCTGGTGGTAAATGTCGAAGCCCGGTTCGTCAGGGAAAGCCCGGAGCCCCGATGTCTGTGGTGCTGTAGATGCGCTGCCAGTGGCCGGTGAGGAGCAGCAAGAGCTTGAGTTGCTGGCACTTTCGGTGTGGGAGCAATCGTCCGATGTTCGTGATTTTTCGGGGTTCTTTTCAGTGGGCGCCCAGGTGCAGCTGATGGTAAACGTCGAAGCCCTGATCGTCAGGGAAAGCCCAGAGCCCCGATGTCTGTGGTGCTGTACATGCGCTGCCAATGGCCGGTGAGGAACAGCAAGAGCTTGACTGGCTGGCACTTTCGGTGTGGGATCAATCGTCCGACGTTTTTGATTTTTCAGGGTTTTTTTTTCAGTGGGCAACCAGGTGCAGCTGGTGGTAAACGTCGAAGCCCTGTTGGTCAGAGAAAGCCCGGAGCCCCGATGTCTGTGGTGCTGTAGATGCGCTGGGAATGGCTGGTGAGGAGCAGCAAGAGCTTGACAGGCTGGCATTTAAGGTGTGGCAGGAATCGTCTGACATTTGTGATTTTGGGGGTTTTTTTTTCAGGGGGCACCCAGGTGCAGCTGGTGGTAAACGTCGAACCCCTGTTGGTCAGGGAAAGCCCGGAGCCCCGATGTCTGTGGTGCTGTAGATGCGCTGCCACTGTCCGGTGAGGAGCAGCAACACCTTGACTAGCTGGCACTTTTGGTGTGGGAGCAATCGTCCGACGTTCGTCATTTTTCAGGGTTTTTTTTCAGTGCGCAACCAGGTGCAGCTGGTGGTAAACTTCGAAGCCCTGATGTTCAGGGAAAGCGCAGAACCCCGATGTCTGTGGTGCTGTAGATGCACTGCCAAAGTCCGGTGAGTAGCTGCAAGAGCTTGACTGGCTGGCACTTTTGGTGTGGGAGCAATCGTTTGACGTTCGTGATTTTTTGGGGTTTTATTTCAGTTGGCGCCCAGGTTCAGCTGGTGGTAAACGTCGAAGCCCTGTTGGTCAGGGAAAGCCCGGAGCCCCGATGTCTGTGGTGCTGTAGATGCGCTGCCAATGGCCGGTAATGAGCAGCAAGAGCTTGACTGGCTGGGACTTTTGGTGTGGGAGCAATCGTCCGACGTTCGTGATTTTTCGGGGTTTTACTTTCAGTGGGCGCCCAGGTTCAGCTGGTGGTAAACGTCGAAGCCCTGTTGGTCAGGGAAAGCGCAGAACCCCAATGTCTGTGGTGCTGTAGATGCACTGCCAAAGTCCGGTGAGTAGCAGCAAGAGCTTGAGTTGCTGGCACTTTGGTTGTGGGAGCAATCGTCCGATGTTCGTGATTTTTCGGGGTTTTATTTCAGTGGGCGCCCAGGTGCAGCTGTTGGTAAATGTCGAAGCCCTGTTATTCAGGGAAAGCGCAGAACCCCGATGTCTGTGGTGCTGTAGATGCGCTGGGAATGGGATCTGAGGAGCAGCAAGAGTCTGACATGCTGGCACTTTCGATGTGTGTGCAATCGTCTGACGTTCGTGATTTTTCGGGGTTTTTTTCACTGGGCGCCCAGGTTCAGCTGGTGGTAAACGTTGAAGCCCTGTTGGTCAGGGAAAGCTCGGAGCCCCGATGTCTGTGGTGCTGTAGATGCACTGCCAAAGTCCGGTGAGTAGCAGCATGAGCTTGAGTTGCTGGCTCTTTCGGTGTGGGAGCAATCGTCTGATCTTCGTGATTTTTCGTTTATTTTTTTCAGTGGGTGCCGAGGTTCAGCTGGTGGTAAACGTCGAAGCCCTGTTGGTCAGGGAAAGCCCCGAGCCCCGATGTCTGTGGTGCTGTAGATGCGCTGCCAATGGCCGGTGAGGAGCAGCAAGAGGCTGACATGCTGGCACTTTCGATGTGGGTGCAATTGTCCGACGTTCGTGATTTTTCGGGGTTTTTTTCAGTGGGCGCCCAGGTGCAGCTGGTGGTAAATGTCGAAGCCCTGTTGGTCAGGGAAAGCGCAGAGCCCCGATGTCTGTGGTGCTGTAGATGCGCTGCCAATGGCCGGTGAGGAGCAGCAAGAGCTTGGCTGGCTGGCACTTTCGGTGTGGGAGCAATCGTCCGACGTTCGTGATTTTTCGGGTTTTATTTCAGTGGGCGCCCAGGTTGAGCTGGTGGTAAACGTCGAAGCCCTGTTGGTCAGGGAAAGCCCGGAGCCCCGATGTCTGTGGTGCTGTAGATGCGCTGGGAATGGCCGGTGAGGAGCAGCATGAGCTTGACTGGCTGGCACTTTCGGTGTGGGAGCAATCGTCCGACGTTTTTGACTTTTCAGGGTTTTTTTTCAGTGGGTAACCAGGTGCAGCTGGTGGTAAATGTCGAAGCCCTGTTGGTCAGGGAAAGCCCGGAGCCCCGATGTCTGTGGTACTGTAGATGCGCTGCCACTGTCCGGTGAGGAGCAGCAAGAGCTTGACTGTCAGGCAGTTTCGGTGTGGGAGCAATCGTCCGACGTTCGTGATTTTTCGGGGTTCTTTTCAGTGGGAGCCCAGGTTCAGTGAGTGGTCAACGTCGAAGCCCTGTTCGTCAGGGAAAGCGCAGAACCCCGATGTCTGTGGTGCTGTAGATGCAATGCCAAACTCCCGTGAGTAGCTGCAAGAGCTTGACTGGCTGGCACTTTTGGTGTGGGAGCAGTCGTCCGACGTTTGTGATATTTGGGGATTTTTTTTCCAGTGGGCGCCCAAGTTCAGCTGGTAGTAAACTTCTAAGCCCTGTTGGTCAGGGAAAGCCCAGAGCCCCGATGTCTGTGGTGCTGTAGATGTGCTGGGAATGGCTGGTGAGGAGCAGCTAGAGCTTGATAGGCTGGCACTTTCGGTGTTGGAGCAATCGTCCGACGTTCGTGATTTTTCGGGGTTTTTTTTCAGTGGGCGCCCAGGTGCAGCTGGTGGTAAACGTTGAAGCCCTGTTGGTCAGGGAAAGCCCGGAGCCGCGATGTCTGTGGTGCTGTAGATGCGCTGGGAATGGGCGGTGAGGAGCAGCAAGAGCTTGTGTTGCTGGCACTTTCGGTGTGGGAGCAATCGTCCGATGTTCGTGATTTTTCTTTTATTTTTTTCACTGGGCGCCCAGGTTCAGCTGGTGGTAAACGTTGAAGCCCTGTTGGTCAAGGAAAGTCCACAGCCCCGATGTCTGTGGTGCTGTAGATGCGCTGGGAATGGGCGGTGAGGAGCAGCAAGAGCTTGACAGGCTGGCATTTAAGGTGTGGCAGGAATCGTCTGACATTTGTGATTTTGGGGGTTTTTTTTTCAGGGGGCACCCAGGTTCAGCTGGTGGTAAATGTCGAAGCCCGGTTCGTCAGGGAAAGCCCGGAGCCCCGATGTCTGTGGTGCTGTAGATGCACTGCCAAAGTCCGGTGAGTAGCAGCAGGAGCTTGAGTTGCTGGCACTTTCGGTGTGGGAGCAATCGTCCGACGTTCGTGATTTTTCGGGGTTTTACTTTCAGTGGGCGCCCAGGTTCAGCTGGTGGTAAACGGCGAAGCCCTGTTGTTCAGGGAAAGCCCGGAGCCCCGATATCTGTGGTGCTGTAGATGCGCTGCCAATGGCCGGTGAGGAGCAGCAAGAGCTTGAGTTGCTGGCACTTTCGTTGTGGGAGCAATCGTCCGACGTTCGTGATTTTTCGGGGTTTTACTTTCAGTGGGCGCCCAGGTTCAGCTGGTGGTAAACGTCTAAGCACTGTTGGTCACGGAAAGCTCGGAGCCCCGATATCTGTGGTGCTGTAGATGAGCTGCCAATGGCCGGTGAGTAGCAGCAAGAGCTTGACTGTCTGTCACTTTCGGTGTGGGAGCAATCGTCCGATGTTCGTGATTTTTAGTTTATTTTTTTCAGTGGGCGCCCAGGTTCAGCTGGTGGTAAACGGCGAAGCCCTGTTGTTCACGGAAAGCGCAGAACCCCGATGTCTGTGGTGCTGTAGATGCGCTGCCAATGGCCGGTAAGGAGCAGCAAGAGGCTGACATGCTGGCACTTTCGATGTGGGTGCAATCGTCCGACGTTTGTGATTTTTGGGGATTTTTATTCACTGGGCGCCCAGGTTCAGCTGGTGGTAAATGTCGAAGCCCTGTTGGTCAGGGAAAGCCCGGAGCCCCGATGTCTGTGGTGCTGTAGATGCGCTGCCAATGGCCGGTAATGAGCAGCAAGAGCTTGACTGGCTGGCACTTTCGGTGTGGGAGCAATCGTCCGATGTTCGTGATTTTTCGTTTATTTTGTTCAGTGGGCACGCAGGTGCAGCTGGTGGTAAATGTCGAAGCCCTGTTGGTCAGGGAAAGCCCGGAGCCCCGATGTCTGTGGTGCTGTAGATGCACTGCCAAAGTCCGGTGAGTAGCAGCAAGAGCTTGAGTTGCTGGCACTTTCGGTGTCGGAGGAATCGTCCGACGTTCGTGATTTTTTGGGGTTTTATTTCAGTTGGCGCCCAGGTTCAGCTGGTGGTAAACGTCGAAGCCCTGTTGGTCAGGGAAAGCCCGGAGCCCCGATGTCTGTGGTGCTGTAGATGCGCTGCCAATGGCCGGTAATGAGCAGCAACAGCTTGACTGGCTGGGACTTTTGGTGTGGGAGCAATCGTCCGACGTTCGTGATTTTTCGGGGTTTTACTTTCAGTGGGCGCCCAGGTTCAGCTGGTGGTAAACGTCGAAGCCCTGTTGGTCAGGGAAAGCGCAGAACCCCAATGTCTGTGGTGCTGTAGATGCACTGCCAAAGTCCGGTGAGTAGCAGCAAGAGCTTGAGTTGCTGGCACTTTGGTTGTGGGAGCAATCGTCCGACGTTCGTGATTTTTCGGGGTTTTATTTCAGTGGGCGCCCAGGTGCAGCTGTTGGTAAATGTCGAAGCCCTGTTATTCAGGGAAAGCGCAGAACCCCGATGTCTGTGGTGCTGTAGATGCGCTGGGAATGGGATCTGAGGAGCAGCAAGAGTCTGACATGCTGGCACTTTCGATGTGTGTGCAATCGTCTGACGTTCGTGATTTTTCGGGGTTTTTTTCACTGGGCGCCCAGGTTCAGCCGGTGGTAAACGTTGAAGCCCTGTTGGTCAGGGAAAGCTCGGAGCCCCGATGTCTGTGGTGCTGTAGATGCACTGCCAAAGTCCGGTGAGTAGCAGCATGAGCTTGAGTTGCTGGCTCTTTCGGTGTGGGAGCAATCGTCTGATCTTCGTGATTTTTCGTTTATTTTTTTCAGTGGGTGCCGAGGTTCAGCTGGTGGTAAACGTCGAAGCCCTGTTGGTCAGGGAAAGCCCGGAGCCCCGATGTCTGTGGTGCTGTAGATGCGCTGCCAATGGCCGGTGAGGAGCAGCAAGAGGCTGACATGCTGGCACTTTCGATGTGGGTGCAATTGTCCGACGTTCGTGATTTTTCGGGGTTTTTTTCAGTGGGCTCCCAGGTTCAGCTGGTGGTAAATGTCGAAGCCCTGTTGGTCAGGGAAAGCGCAGAGCCCCGATGTCTGTGGTGCTGTAGATGCGCTGCCAATGGCCGGTGAGGAGCAGCAAGAGCTTGGCTGGCTGGCACTTTCGGTGTGGGAGCAATCGTCCGACGTTCGTGATTTTTCGGGTTTTATTTCAGTGGGCGCCCAGGTTGAGCTGGTGGTAAACGTCGAAGCCCTGTTGGTCAGGGAAAGCCCGGAGCCCCGATGTCTGTGGTGCTGTAGATGCGCTGCCAGTGGCCGGGGAGGAGCAGCAAGAGCTTGACTGGCTGGAACTTTCGGTGTGGGAGCAATCGTCCGATGTTCGTGATTTTTCGGGGTTCTTTTCAGTGGGAGCCCAGGTGCAGCGAGTGGTAAACGTCGAAGCCCTGTTCGTCAGGGAAAGCTCGGAGCCCCGATGTCTGTGGTGTTGTAGATGCGCTGCCAGTGGCCGGGGAGGAGCAGCAAGAGCTTGACTGGCTGGAACTTTCGGTGTGGGAGCAATCGTCCAATGTTCGTGATTTTTCGGGGTTCTTTTCAGTGGGAGCCCAGGTTCAGCGAGTGGTAAACGTCGAAGCCCTGTTGGTCAGGGAAAGCCCGGAGCCCCGATGTCTGCGGTGTTGTAGATGCGCTGGGAATGGCCGGTGAGGAGCAGCAAGAGCTTGACAGGCTGGCATTTAAGGTGTGGCAGGAATCGTCTGACGTTTGTGATTTTTGGGGTTTTTTTTTTAAGGGGGCACCCAGGTGCAGCTGGTGGTAAATGTCGAAGCCCGGTTCGTCAGGGAAAGCCCGGAGCCCCGATGTCTGTGGTGCTGTAGATGCGCTGCCAGTGGCCGGTGAGGAGCAGCAAGAGCTTGAGTTGCTGGCACTTTCGGTGTGGGAGCAATCGTCCGATGTTCGTGATTTTTCGGGGTTCTTTTCAGTGGGCGCCCAGGTGCAGCTGATGGTAAACGTCGAAGCCCTGATCGTCAGGGAAAGCCCAGAGCCCCGATGTCTGTGGTGCTGTACATGCGCTGCCAATGGCCGGTGAGGAACAGCAAGAGCTTGACTGGCTGGCACTTTCGGTGTGGGATCAATCGTCCGACGTTTTTGATTTTTCAGGGTTTTTTTTTCAGTGGGCAACCAGGTGCAGCTGGTGGTAAACGTCGAAGCCCTGTTGGTCAGAGAAAGCCCGGAGCCCCGATGTCTGTGGTGCTGTAGATGCGCTGGGAATGGCTGGTGAGGAGCAGCAAGAGCTTGACAGGCTGGCATTTAAGGTGTGGCAGGAATCGTCTGACATTTGTGATTTTGGGGGTTTTTTTTTCAGGGGGCACCCAGGTTCAGCTGGTGGTAAACGTCGAACCCCTGTTGGTCAGGGAAAGCCCGGAGCCCCGATGTCTGTGGTGCTGTAGATGCGCTGCCACTGTCCGGTGAGGAGCAGCAACACCTTGACTAGCTGGCACTTTTGGTGTGGGAGCAATCGTCCGACGTTCGTCATTTTTCAGGGTTTTTTTTCAGTGCGCAACCAGGTGCAGCTGGTGGTAAACTTCGAAGCCCTGATGTTCAGGGAAAGCGCAGAACCCCGATGTCTGTGGTGCTGTAGATGCACTGCCAAAGTCCGGTGAGTAGCTGCAAGAGCTTGACTGGCTGGCACTTTTGGTGTGGGAGCAATCGTTTGACGTTCGTGATTTTTTGGGGTTTTATTTCAGTTGGCGCCCAGGTTCAGCTGGTGGTAAACGTCGAAGCCCTGTTGGTCAGGGAAAGCCCGGAGCCCCGATGTCTGTGGTGCTGTAGATGCGCTGCCAATGGCCGGTAATGAGCAGCAAGAGCTTGACTGGCTGGGACTTTTGGTGTGGGAGCAATCGTCCGACGTTCGTGATTTTTCGGGGTTTTACTTTCAGTGGGCGCCCAGGTTCAGCTGGTGGTAAACGTCGAAGCCCTGTTGGTCAGGGAAAGCGCAGAACCCCAATGTCTGTGGTGCTGTAGATGCACTGCCAAAGTCCGGTGAGTAGCAGCAAGAGCTTGAGTTGCTGGCACTTTGGTTGTGGGAGCAATCGTCCGATGTTCGTGATTTTTCGGGGTTTTATTTCAGTGGGCGCCCAGGTGCAGCTGTTGGTAAATGTCGAAGCCCTGTTATTCAGGGAAAGCGCAGAACCCCGATGTCTGTGGTGCTGTAGATGCGCTGGGAATGGGATCTGAGGAGCAGCAAGAGTCTGACATGCTGGCACTTTCGATGTGTGTGCAATCGTCTGACGTTCGTGATTTTTCGGGGTTTTTTTCACTGGGCGCCCAGGTTCAGCTGGTGGTAAACGTTGAAGCCCTGTTGGTCAGGGAAAGCTCGGAGCCCCGATGTCTGTGGTGCTGTAGATGCACTGCCAAAGTCCGGTGAGTAGCAGCATGAGCTTGAGTTGCTGGCTCTTTCGGTGTGGGAGCAATCGTCTGATCTTCGTGATTTTTCGTTTATTTTTTTCAGTGGGTGCCGAGGTTCAGCTGGTGGTAAACGTCGAAGCCCTGTTGGTCAGGGAAAGCCCCGAGCCCCGATGTCTGTGGTGCTGTAGATGCGCTGCCAATGGCCGGTGAGGAGCAGCAAGAGGCTGACATGCTGGCACTTTCGATGTGGGTGCAATTGTCCGACGTTCGTGATTTTTCGGGGTTTTTTTCAGTGGGCGCCCAGGTGCAGCTGGTGGTAAATGTCGAAGCCCTGTTGGTCAGGGAAAGCGCAGAGCCCCGATGTCTGTGGTGCTGTAGATGCGCTGCCAATGGCCGGTGAGGAGCAGCAAGAGCTTGGCTGGCTGGCACTTTCGGTGTGGGAGCAATCGTCCGACGTTCGTGATTTTTCGGGTTTTATTTCAGTGGGCGCCCAGGTTGAGCTGGTGGTAAACGTCGAAGCCCTGTTGGTCAGGGAAAGCCCGGAGCCCCGATGTCTGTGGTGCTGTAGATGCGCTGGGAATGGCCGGTGAGGAGCAGCATGAGCTTGACTGGCTGGCACTTTCGGTGTGGGAGCAATCGTCCGACGTTTTTGACTTTTCAGGGTTTTTTTTCAGTGGGTAACCAGGTGCAGCTGGTGGTAAATGTCGAAGCCCTGTTGGTCAGGGAAAGCCCGGAGCCCCGATGTCTGTGGTACTGTAGATGCGCTGCCACTGTCCGGTGAGGAGCAGCAAGAGCTTGACTGTCAGGCAGTTTCGGTGTGGGAGCAATCGTCCGACGTTCGTGATTTTTCGGGGTTCTTTTCAGTGGGAGCCCAGGTTCAGTGAGTGGTCAACGTCGAAGCCCTGTTCGTCAGGGAAAGCGCAGAACCCCGATGTCTGTGGTGCTGTAGATGCAATGCCAAACTCCCGTGAGTAGCTGCAAGAGCTTGACTGGCTGGCACTTTTGGTGTGGGAGCAGTCGTCCGACGTTTGTGATATTTGGGGATTTTTTTTCCAGTGGGCGCCCAAGTTCAGCTGGTAGTAAACTTCTAAGCCCTGTTGGTCAGGGAAAGCCCAGAGCCCCGATGTCTGTGGTGCTGTAGATGTGCTGGGAATGGCTGGTGAGGAGCAGCTAGAGCTTGATAGGCTGGCACTTTCGGTGTTGGAGCAATCGTCCGACGTTCGTGATTTTTCGGGGTTTTTTTTCAGTGGGCGCCCAGGTGCAGCTGGTGGTAAACGTTGAAGCCCTGTTGGTCAGGGAAAGCCCGGAGCCGCGATGTCTGTGGTGCTGTAGATGCGCTGGGAATGGGCGGTGAGGAGCAGCAAGAGCTTGTGTTGCTGGCACTTTCGGTGTGGGAGCAATCGTCCGATGTTCGTGATTTTTCTTTTATTTTTTTCACTGGGCGCCCAGGTTCAGCTGGTGGTAAACGTTGAAGCCCTGTTGGTCAAGGAAAGTCCACAGCCCCGATGTCTGTGGTGCTGTAGATACGCTGGGAATGGGCGGTGAGGAGCAGCAAGAGCTTGACAGGCTGGCATTTAAGGTGTGGCAGGAATCGTCTGACATTTGTGATTTTGGGGGTTTTTTTTTCAGGGGGCACCCAGGTTCAGCTGGTGGTAAATGTCGAAGCCCGGTTCGTCAGGGAAAGCCCGGAGCCCCGATGTCTGTGGTGCTGTAGATGCACTGCCAAAGTCCGGTGAGTAGCAGCAGGAGCTTGAGTTGCTGGCACTTTCGGTGTGGGAGCAATCGTCCGACGTTCGTGATTTTTCGGGGTTTTACTTTCAGTGGGCGCCCAGGTTCAGCTGGTGGTAAACGGCGAAGCCCTGTTGTTCAGGGAAAGCCCGGAGCCCCGATATCTGTGGTGCTGTAGATGCGCTGCCAATGGCCGGTGAGGAGCAGCAAGAGCTTGAGTTGCTGGCACTTTCGTTGTGGGAGCAATCGTCCGACGTTCGTGATTTTTCGGGGTTTTACTTTCAGTGGGCGCCCAGGTTCAGCTGGTGGTAAACGTCGAAGCACTGTTGGTCACGGAAAGCTCGGAGCCCCGATATCTGTGGTGCTGTAGATGAGCTGCCAATGGCCGGTGAGTAGCAGCAAGAGCTTGACTGTCTGTCACTTTCGGTGTGGGAGCAATCGTCCGATGTTCGTGATTTTTAGTTTATTTTTTTCAGTGGGCGCCCAGGTTCAGCTGGTGGTAAACGGCGAAGCCCTGTTGTTCACGGAAAGCGCAGAACCCCGATGTCTGTGGTGCTGTAGATGCGCTGCCAATGGCCGGTAAGGAGCAGCAAGAGGCTGACATGCTGGCACTTTCGATGTGGGTGCAATCGTCCGACGTTTGTGATTTTTGGGGATTTTTATTCACTGGGCGCCCAGGTTCAGCTGGTGGTAAATGTCGAAGCCCTGTTGGTCAGGGAAAGCCCGGAGCCCCGATGTCTGTGGTGCTGTAGATGCGCTGCCAATGGCCGGTAATGAGCAGCAAGAGCTTGACTGGCTGGCACTTTCGGTGTGGGAGCAATCGTCCGATGTTCGTGATTTTTCGTTTATTTTGTTCAGTGGGCACGCAGGTGCAGCTGGTGGTAAATGTCGAAGCCCTGTTGGTCAGGGAAAGCCCGGAGCCCCGATGTCTGTGGTGCTGTAGATGCACTGCCAAAGTCCGGTGAGTAGCAGCAAGAGCTTGAGTTGCTGGCACTTTCGGTGTCGGAGGAATCGTCCGACGTTCGTGATTTTTTGGGGTTTTATTTCAGTTGGCGCCCAGGTTCAGCTGGTGGTAAACGTCGAAGCCCTGTTGGTCAGGGAAAGCCCGGAGCCCCGATGTCTGTGGTGCTGTAGATGCGCTGCCAATGGCCGGTAATGAGCAGCAACAGCTTGACTGGCTGGGACTTTTGGTGTGGGAGCAATCGTCCGACGTTCGTGATTTTTCGGGGTTTTACTTTCAGTGGGCGCCCAGGTTCAGCTGGTGGTAAACGTCGAAGCCCTGTTGGTCAGGGAAAGCGCAGAACCCCAATGTCTGTGGTGCTGTAGATGCACTGCCAAAGTCCGGTGAGTAGCAGCAAGAGCTTGAGTTGCTGGCACTTTGGTTGTGGGAGCAATCGTCCGACGTTCGTGATTTTTCGGGGTTTTATTTCAGTGGGCGCCCAGGTGCAGCTGTTGGTAAATGTCGAAGCCCTGTTATTCAGGGAAAGCGCAGAACCCCGATGTCTGTGGTGCTGTAGATGCGCTGGGAATGGGATCTGAGGAGCAGCAAGAGTCTGACATGCTGGCACTTTCGATGTGTGTGCAATCGTCTGACGTTCGTGATTTTTCGGGGTTTTTTTCACTGGGCGCCCAGGTTCAGCTGGTGGTAAACGTTGAAGCCCTGTTGGTCAGGGAAAGCTCGGAGCCCCGATGTCTGTGGTGCTGTAGATGCACTGCCAAAGTCCGGTGAGTAGCAGCATGAGCTTGAGTTGCTGGCTCTTTCGGTGTGGGAGCAATCGTCTGATCTTCGTGATTTTTCGTTTATTTTTTTCAGTGGGTGCCGAGGTTCAGCTGGTGGTAAACGTCGAAGCCCTGTTGGTCAGGGAAAGCCCGGAGCCCCGATGTCTGTGGTGCTGTAGATGCGCTGCCAATGGCCGGTGAGGAGCAGCAAGAGGCTGACATGCTGGCACTTTCGATGTGGGTGCAATTGTCCGACGTTCGTGATTTTTCGGGGTTTTTTTCAGTGGGCTCCCAGGTTCAGCTGGTGGTAAATGTCGAAGCCCTGTTGGTCAGGGAAAGCGCAGAGCCCCGATGTCTGTGGTGCTGTAGATGCGCTGCCAATGGCCGGTGAGGAGCAGCAAGAGCTTGGCTGGCTGGCACTTTCGGTGTGGGAGCAATCGTCCGACGTTCGTGATTTTTCGGGTTTTATTTCAGTGGGCGCCCAGGTTGAGCTGGTGGTAAACGTCGAAGCCCTGTTGGTCAGGGAAAGCCCGGAGCCCCGATGTCTGTGGTGCTGTAGATGCGCTGCAACTGTCCGGTGAGGAGCAGCAAGAGCTTGACTGTCAGGCAGTTTCGGTGTGGGAGCAATCGTCCGACGTTCGTGATTTTTCGGGGTTCTTTTCAGTGGGAGCCCAGGTTCAGTGAGTGGTCAACGTCGAAGCCCTGTTCGTCAGGGAAAGCGCAGAACCCCGATGTCTGTGGTGCTGTAGATGCAATGCCAAACTCCCGTGAGTAGCTGCAAGAGCTTGACTGGCTGGCACTTTTGGTGTGGGAGCAGTCGTCCGACGTTTGTGATATTTGGGGATTTTTTTTCCAGTGGGCGCCCAAGTTCAGCTGGTAGTAAACTTCTAAGCCCTGTTGGTCAGGGAAAGCCCAGAGCCCCGATGTCTGTGGTGCTGTAGATGCGCTGGGAATGGCTGGTGAGGAGCAGCTAGAGCTTGATAGGCTGGCACTTTCGGTGTTGGAGCAATCGTCCGACGTTCGTGATTTTTCGGGGTTTTTTTTCAGTGGGCGCCCAGGTGCAGCTGGTGGTAAACGTTGAAGCCCTGTTGGTCAGGGAAAGCGCAGAACCCCGATGTCTGTGGTGCTGTAGATGGACTGCCAAAGTCTGGTGAGTAGCAGCAAGAGCTTGACTGGCTGGCACTTTTGGTGTGGGAGCAATCGTCGGACGTTTGTGATTTTTGGGGATTTTTATTCACTGGGCGCCCAGGTTCAGCTGGTGGTAAACGTCGAAGCCCTGTTGGTCAGGGAAAGCCCGGAGCCCCGATGTCTGTGGTGCTGTAGATGCGCTGCCAATGGCCCGTGAGGAGCAGCAAGAGCTTGTGTGGCTGGCACTTTCGGTGTGGGAGGAATCGTCCGACGTTTGTGATTTTTCGGGGTTCTTTTCAGTGGGAGCCCAGGTTCAGCGAGTGGTAAACGTCGAAGCCCTGTTGGTCAGGGAAAGCCCGGAGCCCCGATGTCTGCGGTGTTGTAGATGCCCTGGGAATGGCCGGTGAGGAGCAGCAAGAGGTTGACTGGCTGGCACTTTCGGTGTCGGAGCTATCATCCGACATTTGTGATTATTTGGGTTTTTTTTTCAGTGGGAGCCCAGGTGCAGCTGATGTTAAAGGTCGAAGCCCTGTTGGTCAGGGAAAGCCCGGAGCCTCGATGTCTGTGGTGCTGTAGATGCGCTGCCAATGGCCGGTGAGGAACAGCAAGAGCTTGACTGGCTGGCACTTTCGGTGTGGGAGCAATCGTCCGACGTTCGTGATTTTTCGGGGTTTTATTTCAGTGGGAGCCCAGGTGCAGCTGTTGGTAAATGTCGAAGCCCTGTTGGTCAGGGAAAGCTCGGAGCCCCGATGTCTGTGGTGTTGTAGATGCACTGGGAATGGAAGGTGAGGAGCACCTACAGCTTGACGGGCTGGCAATTTCGGTGTGGGAGCAATCGTCCGACGTTCGTGATTTTTCGGGGTTTTATTTCAGTGGGAGCCCAGGTGCAGCTGGTGGTAAACGTCGAAGCCCTGTTGGTCAGGGAAAGCCCGGAGCCCCGATGTCTGTGGTGCTGTAGATGCGCTGCCAATGGGCGGTGAGTAGCAGCAAGAGCTTGAGTTCCTGGCACTTTCGTTGTGGGAGCAATCGTCCGACGTTCGTGATTTTTCGGGGTTTTATTTCAGTGGGCGCCCAGGTGCAGCTGGTGGTAAACGTCGAAGCCCTGTTGGTCAGGGAAAGCCCGGAGCCCCGATGTCTGTGGTGCTGTAGATGCGCTGGCAATGGCCGGTGAGGAGCAGCAAGAGCTTGACTGGCTGGCACTTTTGGTGTGGGAGCAATCGTCCGACGTTTGTGATTTTTCGGGGATCTTTTCAGTGGGAGCCCAGGTGCAGCTCGTGGTAAATGTCGAAGCCCTGTTGGTCAGGGAAAGCCCGGAGCCCCGATGTCTGTGGTGTTGTAGATGCGCTGCCACTGTCCGGTGAGGAGCAGCAAGAGCTTGACTGGCTGGCACTTTGGGTGCGGGAGCAATCGTCGGACGTTCGTGATTTTTCGGGGTTTTATTTCAGTGGGCGCCCAGGTGCAGCTGGTGGTAAACTTCTAAGCCTTGTTGGTCAGGGAAAGCCCGGAGCCCCGATGTCTGTGGTGCTGTAGATGGGCTGGGAGTGGCCGGTGAGGAGCAGCAAGAGCTTGACTGGCTGGCACTTTTGCTGTGGGAGCAATCGTCCGATGTTCGTGATTTTTCTTTTATTTTTCTCAGCGGGTGCCCAGGTTCAGCTGGTGGTAAACGTTGAAGCCCTGTTGGTCAAAGAAAGCGCAGAACCCTGATGTCTGTGGTGCTGTAGATGCACTGCCAAAGTCTGGTGAGTAGCAGCAAGAGCTTGAGTTGCTGGCACTTTCGGTGTGGGAGCAATCGTCCGACGTTTGTTATTTTTCGGGGTTCTATTTCAGTGGGCGCCCAGGTTCAGCTGGTGGTAAACGTCGAAGCCCTGTTGGTCAGGGAAAGCTCGGAGCACCGATATCTGTGGTGCTGTAGATGCGCTGGGAATGGCCGGTGAGGAGCAGCAAGAGCTTGAGTTGCTGGCACTTTTGGTGTGGGAGCAATCGTCCGACGTTCGTGATTTTTCGGGGTTTTATTTCAGTGGGCGCCCACGTGCAGCTAGTGGTAAACTTCTAAGCCCTGTTGGTCAGGGAAAGCCCGGAGCCCCGATGTCTGTGGTGCTGTAGATGCGCTGGCAACGGCCGGTGAGAAGCAGCAAGAGCTTGACTGGCTGGCACTTTTGGTGTGGGAGCAAACGTCTGATGTTCGTGATTTTTCGTTTATTTTTTTCAGTGGGCGCCCAGGTGCAGCTGATGGTAAATGTCGAAGCCCTGTTGGTCAGGGAAAGCCCGGAGCCCCGATGTCTGTGGTGCTGTAGATGTGCTGGGAATGCCCGGGGAGGAGCAACAAGAGCTTGACTGGCTGGCACTTCCGGTGTGGGAGCAATCGTCTGATGTTCGTGATATTTCGTTTATTTTTTTCAGTGGGCGCCCAGTTGCAGCTGGTGGTAATCGTCGAAGCCCTGTTCGTCAGGGAAAGCCCGGAGCCCCGATGTCTGTGGTGCTGTAGATGCGCTGGGAATGGCTGGTGAGGAGCAGCAAGAGCTTCACAGGCTGGCACTTTCGGTGTGGGAGCAATCGTCCGACATTCGTGATTTTTCGGGATGTTTTTTCAGTGGGCGCCCAGGTGCAGCTGGTGGTAAACGTCAAAGCCCTGTTGGTCAGGGAAAGCCCGGAGCCCCGATGTCTGTGGTGCTGTAGATGCGCTGGGAATGGCCGGTGAGGAGCAGCAAGAGCTTGAGTTGCTGGCACTTTCGGTGTGGGAGCAATCGTCCGATGTTCATGATTTTTCGTTTATTTTTTTCAGTGGGCGCCCAGGTTCAGCTGGTGGTAAATGTCGAAGCCCTGTTGGTCAGGGAAAGCCCAGAGCCCCGATGTCTGTGGTGCTGTAGATGCGCTGGGAATGGGAGGTGAGTAGCAGCAAGAGCTTGAATGGCTGGAACGTTGGGTGTGGCAGCAATCGTCGGACGTTTGTGATTTTTTCAGGGTTTTTATTCACTGGGCGCCCAGGTTCAGCTGGTGGTAATCGTCGAAGCCCTGTTCGGTAGGGAAAGCCCAGAGCCCCGATGTCTGTGGTGCTGTAGATGCGCTGCCAATGGCTGGTGAGGAACAGCAAGAGCTTGAGTTGCTGGCACTTTCGGTGTGGGAGGAATCGTCCGATGTTCGTGATTTTTCGGGGTTTTATTTCAGTGGGAGCCCTGGTGCAGCGTGTGGTAAACGTCGAAGCCCTGTTGGTCAGGGAAAGCCCGGAGCCCCGATATCTGTGGTGCTGTAGATGCGCTGGGAATGGCCGGTGAGGAGCAGCTAGAGCTTGACTGTCTGGCACTTTCGGTGTGGGAGTAATCGTCCGATGTTCGTGAATTTTCGTTTATTTTTTTCAGTGGGCGGCCACGTGCAGCTGGTGGTAATCGTCGAAGCCCTGTTGGTCAGGAAAGCCCGGAGCCCTGATATCTGTGGTGCTGTAGATGCACTGCCAGTGGCCGGGGAGGAGCAGCAAGAGCTTGACAGGCTGGCACTTTCGGTGTGCGAGGAATCGTCGAACGTTTCTGATTTTTCGGGATTTTTTTTTAGTGGGAGCCCAGGTTTAGCTAGTTGTAAACGTCGAAGCCCTGTTGGTCAGGGAAAGCCCGGAGCCCTGATGTCTGTGGTGCTGTAGGTGCGCTGGGAATGGCCGGTGAGGAGCAGCAAGAGCTTGACTGGCTGGCACTTTCGGTGTGCGAGCAATCGTCCGACGTTCGTGATTTTTCGGGGTTTTATTTCAGAGGGAGCCCAGGTGCAGCGGGTGGTAATCGTCGAAGCCCTGTTGGTCAGGGAAAGCGCAGAACCCCGATGTCTGTGGTGCTGTAGATGCGCTGGGAATGGCCGGTGAGGAGCAGCAAGAGCTTGACAGGCTGGCACTTTCGGTGTGGGAGCAATCGTCCGATGTTCGTGATTTTTCGTTTATTTTTTTCAGTGGGCGCCCAGGTGCAGCTGGTGGTAAACGTCGAAGCCCTGTTGTTCAGGGAAAGCGCAGAACCCCGATGTCTGTGGTGCTGTAGATGAACTGCCAAAGTCCGGTGAGTAGCAGCAAGAGCTTGAGTTGCTGGCACTTTCGGTGTGGGAGGAATCGTCCGACGTTCGTGATTTTTCCGGGTTTTTTTCAGTGGGCTCCCAGGTGCAGCTGGGTGTAAACGTCGAAGCCCTGTTGGTCAGGGAAAGCCCGGAGCCCCGATATCTGTGGTGCTGTAGATGCGCTGGGAATGTGCGGTGAGGAGCAGCAAGAGCTTGACAGGCTGGCATTTAAGGTGTGGCAGGAATCGTCCGACATTTGTGATTTTTGGGGTTTTTTTTTCAGGGGGCGCACAGGTTCACCTGGTGTTAAAAGTCGAAGCCCTGTTGGTCAGGGAAAGCCCAGAGCCCCGATGTCTGTGGTGCTGTAGATGCGCTGCCATTGGCCGGTGAGGAGCAGCAAGAGCTTGAGTTGCTGGCACTTTCGGTGTGGGATCAATCGTCCGACGTTTTTGATTTTTCAGGGTTTTTTTTCAGTGGGCAATCACGTGCAGCTGGTGGTAAACGTCGAAGCCCTGTTGGTCAGGGAAAGCCCGGAGCCCCGATGTCTGTGGTGCTGTAGATGCACTGCCAAAGTCCGGTGAGTAGCAGCAAGAGCTTGAGTTGCTGGCACTTTCGGTGTGGGAGGAATCGTCCGACGTTTGTTATTTTTCGGGGTTTTATTTCAGTGGGCGCCCAGGTTCAGCTGGTGGTAAACGTCGAAGCCCTGTTGGTCAGGGAATGCTTGGAGCCCCGATATCTGTGGTGCTGTAGATGCGCTGCCAATGGCCGGGGAGGAGCAGCAAGGGCTTGAGTTGCTGGCACTTTTGGTGTTGGAGCAATCGTTCGACGTTCGTGATTTTTCGGGGTTTTATTTCAGTGGGCGCCCAGGTGCAGCTGGTGGTAAACTTCGAAGCCCTGTTGGTCAGGGAAAGCCCGGAGCCCCGATATCTGTGGTGCTGTAGATGCGCTGCCAATGGCCGGGGAGGAGCAGCAAGGGCTTGAGTTGCTGGCACTTTTGGTGTTGGAGCAATCGTTCGTCGTTCGTGATTTTTCGGGGTTTTATTTCAGTGGGCGCCCAGGTGCAGCTGGTGGTAAACGTCGAAGCCCTGTTGGTCAGGGAAAGCTCGGAGCCCCGATGTCTGTGGTGCTGTAGATGCGCTGGGAATGGCCGGTGAGGAGCAGCAAGAGCTTGAGTTGCTGGCATTTTCGGTGTGGGAGCAATCGTCCGACGTTCGTGATTTTTCGTTTATTTTTTTCAGTGGGCGCCCAGGTGCAGCTGGTGGTAAACGTCGAAGCCCTGTTGGTCAGGGAAAGCGCAGAACCCCAATGTCTGTGGTGCTGTAGATTCGCTGCCAAAGTCCGGTGAGTAGCAGCAAGAGCTTGAGTTGCTGGCACTTTTGGTGTGGGAGGAATCGTTCGACGTTCGTGATTTTTCGGGGTTTTATTTCAGTGGGCGCCCAGGTGCAGCTGGTGGTAAACTTCGAAGCCCTGTTGGTCAGGGAAAGCTCGGAGCCCCGATGTCTGTGGTGCTGTAGATGCGCCTCCAATGGCTGGTTAGGAGCAGCAAGAGCTTGACTGTCTGGCACGTTGGGTGTGGGAGCAATCGTCGGACGTTTGTGATTTTTGGGGATTTTTATTCACTGGGCGCCCAGGTGCAGCTGGTGGTAAACGTCGAAGCCCTGTTGGTCAGGGAAAGCCCGGAGCCCCGATGTCTGTGGTGCTGTAGATGCGCTGGCAATGGCCGGTGAGGAGCAGCAAGAGCTTGAGTTCCTGGCACTTTTGGTGTGGGAGCAATCGTCCGACGTTCGTGATTTTTCGGGGTTTTATTTCAGTGGGCGCCCAGGTTCAGCTGGTGGTAAACGTCGAAGCTGTGTTGGTCAGGGAAAGCCCGTAGCCCCGATGTCTGCAGTGCTGTAGATGCGCGGCCAATGGCCGGGGAGGAGCAGCAAGAGGCTGACGTGCTGGTACTTTCGATGTGGTTGCAATCGTCCGACGTTCGTGATTTTTGGGGGTTATTTTCAGTGGGCGCCCAGGTTCAGCTGGTGGTAAACGTCGAAGCCCTGTTGGTCAGGGAAAGCCCAGAGCCCCGATGTCTGTGGTGCTGTAGATGCGCTGGGAATGGGAGGGGAGTAGCAGCATGAGCTTGACTGGCTGGCACTTTCGGTGTGGCAGCAATCGTCCGACGTTCGTGATTTTTCGGGGTTTTATTTCAGTGGGCGCCCAGGTGCAGCTGGTTGTAAATGTCGAAGCCCTGTTGGTCAGGGAAAGCCCGGAGCCCCGATGTCTGTGGCGCTGTAGATGCGCCTCCAATGGCCGGGGAGGAGCAGCAAGAGCTTGAGTTGCTGGCACTTTTGGTGTGGGAGCAATCGTCCGATGTTCGTGATTTTTCGGGGGTTCTTTTCAGTGGGAGCCCAGGTGCAGCGGGTGGTAAACGTCGAAGCACTGTTCGTCAGGGAAAGTCCAGAGCCCTGATGTCTGTGGTGCTGTAGATGCGCTGGGAATGGCCGGTGAGGCGCAGCAAGAGCTTGACTGGCTGGCACTTTCGGTGTGGGAGCAATTGTCCGACGTTTTTGATTTTTTAGGGTTTTTTTTTCAGTGGGTAACCAGATGCAGCTGGTGGTAAATGTCGTAGCTCTGTTGGTCAGGGAAAGCCCGGAGCCCCGATGTCTGTGGTGCTGTAGATGCGCTGGGAATGCCCGGTGAGGAGCAGCTAGAGGTTGACTGTCTGGCACTTTCGGTGTGGGAGCAATTGTCCGCCGTTCGTGATTTTTCGGGGTTTTATTTCAGTGGGCGCCCAGGTGCAGCTGGTGGTAAACTTCGAAGCCCTGTTGGTCAGGGAAAGCCCGGAGCCCCGATGTCTGTGGTGCTGTAGATGCGCTGGGAATGGCTGGTGAGAAGCAGCATGAGCTTGACTGGCTGGCATTTAAGGTGTGGCAGGAATCGTCTCATGTTTGTGATATTTCGTTTATTTTTTTTAGTGGGCGCCCATGTGCAGCGGGTGGTAAACGTCGAAGCCCTGTTGGTCAGGGAAAGCCCGGAGCCCCGATGTCTGTGGTGCTGTAGATGTGCTGGGAATGGCCGGTGAGGAGCAGCAAGAGCTTGACTGGCTGGCACTTTCGTTGTGGGAGCAATCGTCCGACGTTCGTGATTTTTCGGGGTTTTATTTCAGTGGGCGCCCAGCTGCAGCGGGTGGTAAACGTCGAAGCCCTGTTGGTCAGGGAAAGCCCGGAGCCACGATGTCTGTGGCGCTGTAGATGCGCTGGGAATTGCTGGTTAGAAGCAGCATGAGCTTGACTGGCTGGCACTTTCGGTGTGGCAGCAATCGTCCGACGTTCGTGATTTTTCGGGGTTTTATTTCAGTGGGCGCCCAGGTGCAGCTGGTTGTAAATGTCGAAGCCCTGTTGGTCAGGGAAAGCCCGGAGCTGTGATGTCTGTGGTGCTGTAGATGCACTGCCAAAGTCCGGTGAGGAACAGCAAGAGCTTGAGTTGCTGGCACTTTCTGTGTGGGAGGAATCGTCCGACGTTTGTGATTTTTCGGGGTTTTATTTCAGGGGGCGCCCAGGTGCAGCTGGTGGTAAACGTCGAAGCCCTGTTGGTCAGGGAAAGCCCGGAGCCCCGATATCTGCGGTGTTGTAGATGCGCTGCCAGTGGCCGGGGAGGAGCAGCAAGAGCTTGACTGGCTGGAACTTTCGGTGTGGGAGCAATCGTCCGATGTTCGTGATTTTTCGGGGTTCTTTTCAGTGGGAGCCCAGGTTCAGCGAGTGGTAAACGTCGAAGCCCTGTTGGTCAGGGAAAGCCCGGAGCCCCAATGTCTGCGGTGTTGTAGATGCGCTGGGAATGGCCGGTGAGGAGCAGCAAGAGGTTGACAGGCTGGCATTTAAGGTGTGGCAGGAATCGTCCGACGTTTGTGATTTTTGGGGTTTTTTTTTCAGGGGGCACCCAGGTGCAGCTGGTGGTAAATGTCGAAGCCCGGTTCGTCAGGGAAAGCCCGGAGCCCCGATGTCTGTGGTGCTGTAGATGCGCTGCCAGTGGCCGGTGAGGAGCAGCAAGAGCTTGAGTTGCTGGCACTTTCGGTGTGGGAGCAATCGTCCGATGTTCGTGATTTTTCGGGGTTCTTTTCAGTGGGCGCCCAGGTGCAGCTGATGGTAAACGTCGAAGCCCTGTTGGTCCGGGAAAGCCCAGAGCCCCGATGTCTGTGGTGCTGTAGATGCGCTGGGAATGGCCGGTGAGGAGCAGCAAGAGCTTGTGTTGCTGGCACTTTTGGTGTGGGAGCAATCGTCCGATGTTCGTGATTTTTCAGGGTTTTTTTTTCAGTGGGCGCCCAGGTGCAGCTGGTGGTAAACGTCGAAGCCCTGTTGGTCAGGGAAAGCCCGGAGCCCCGATGTCTGTGGTGCTGTAGATGCGCTGCCAATGGCCGGTGTGGAGCAGCAAGAGCTTGTGTTGCTGGCACTTTCGGTGTGGGAGCAATCGTCCGATGTTCATGATTTTTCGTTTTTTTTTTAGTGAGCGCCCAGCTGCAGCGGGTGCTAAACGTCGAAGCCCTGTTGGTCATGGAAAGCCCGGAGCCCCGATGTCTGTGGTGCTGTAGATGCGCTGCCAGTGGCCGGTGAGGAGCAGCAAGAGCTTGTGTTGCTGGCACTTTTGGTGTGGGATCAATCGTCCGACGTTTTTGATTTTTCAGGGTTTTTTTTCAGTGGGTAACCAGGTGCAGCTGGTGGTAAATGTCGAAGCCCTGTTGGTCAGGGAAAGCCCGGAGCCGCGATCTCTGTGGTGCTGTAGATGCGCTGCCAATGGCCAGTGAGGAACAGCAAGAGCTTGACTGGCTGGCACTTTCGCTGTGGGAGCAATCGTGCGATGTTCGTGATTTTTCGTTTATTTTCTTCAGTGGGCGCCCAGGTTCAGCTGGTGGTAAACGTCGAAGCCCTGTTGGTCAGGGAAAGCCCGGAGCCCCTATGTCTGTGGTGCTGTAGATGCGCTGCCAATGGCCGGTGAGTAGCAGCAAGAGCTTGAGTTGCTGGCACTTTCGGTGTGGGAGGAATCGTCCGACGTTTTTTATTTTTCGGGGTTTTATTTCAGTGGGCGCCCAGGTGCAGCTGGTGGTAAACGTCGAAGCCCTGTTGGTCAGGGAAAGCTCGGAGCCCCGATGTCTGTGGTGTTGTAGATGCGCTGGGAATGGGAGGTGAGTAGCAGGAAGAGCTTGAGTTGCTGGCACTTGCAGTGTGGGAGCAATCGTTTGACGTTTTTGATTTTTCAGGGTTTTATTTCAGTGGGTAACCAGGTGCAGCTGGTGGTAAATGTCGAAGCCCTGTTGTTCACGGAAAGCTCGGAGCCCCGATGTCTGTGGTGCTGTAGATGCGCTGCCAATGGCTGGTGAGGAGCAGCAAGAGCTTGACTGGCTGGCACTTTCGGTGTGGGAGCAATCGTCCGATGTTCGTGATTTTTCTTTTATTTTTTTCAGTGGGCGCCCAGGTTCAGCTGGTGGTAAACGTCGAAGCCCTGTTGGTCAGGGAAAGCGCAGAACCCCGATGTCTGTGGTGCTGTAGATGCACTGCCAAAGTCCGGTGAGGAGCAGCAAGAGCTTGAGTTGCTGGCACTTTCGCTGTGGGAGCAATCGTCCGACGTTCGTGATTTTTCGGGGTTTTATTTCAGTGGGCGCCCAGGTGCAGCGGGTGGTAATCGTCGAAGCCCTGTTTGTCAGGGAAAGCCCGGAGCCCCGATGTCTGTGGTGCTGTAGATGCGCTGGGAATGGCTGGTGAGGAGCAGCAAGAGCTTGACAGGCTGGCACTTTCGGTGTGGGAGCAATCGTCCGATGTTCGTGATTTTTCGTGGATTTTTTTTCAGAGGTCGCCCAGGTTCAGCTGGTGGTAAACGTCGAAGCCCTGTTGGTCATGGAAAGCCCGGAGCCCCGATGTCTTTGGTGCTGTAGATGCGCTGCCAATGGCCGCTTAGGAGCAGCAAGAGCTTGACTGGGTGGCACTTTCGGTGTGGGAGCAATCGTCCGACGTTCGTGATTTTTCCGGGTTTTACTTCCAGTGCGCGCCCATTTGCAGCTGGTGGTAAACATCGAAGCCCTGTTGGTCAGGGAAAGCCCAGAGCCCCGATGTCTGTGGTGCTGTAGATGCGCTGCCAATGGCCGGGGACAAGCAGCAAGAGCTTGACAGGCTGGCACTTTCGGTGTGGGAGGAATCGTCGGACGTTTGTGATTTTTGGGTTTTTTTTTTCAGGGGGCACCCAGGTGCAGCTGGTGGTAAATGTCGAAGCCCTGTTGGTCAGGGAAGGCGCAGAAGCCCAATGTCTGTGGTGCTGTAGATTCGCTGCCAATGGCTGGTGAGGAGCAGCAAGAGCTTGAGTTGCTGGCACTTTCGGTGTGGGAGCAATCGTCCGATGTTCATGATTTTTCGGGTTTTTTTTCAGTGGGCGCCCAGCTGCAGCTGGTGGTAAATGTCGAAGCCCTGTTGGTCAGGGAAAGCCCGGAGCCCCGATGTCTGTGGTGCTGTAGATGCGCTGGGAATGGGCGGTGAGGAGCAGCTAGAGCTTGACAGGCTGGCACTTTCGGTGTGGGAGCAATCGTCCGACGTTCGTGATTCTTCGGGGTTTTACTTTCAGTGGGCACCCAGGTGCAGCTGGTGGTAAACGTCGAAGCCCTGTTCGTCAGGGAAAGCCCGGAGCCCCGATGTCTGTGGTGCTGTAGATGCGCTGGGAATGGGAGGTGAGGAGCAGCATGAGCTTGACTGGCTGGCACTTTCTGTGTGGGTGCAATCGTCCGACGTTCGTGATTTTTCGGGGTTTTATTTCAGTGGGCGCCCAGGTGCAGCTGGTGGTAAATGTTGAAGCCCTGTTGGTCAGGGAATGCCCGGAGCCCCGATGTCTGTGGTGCTGTAGATGCGCTGGGAATGGCCGGTGAGGAGCAGCAAGAGCTTGTGTTGCTGGCACTTTTGGTGTGGGATCAATCGTCCGACGTTTTTGATTTTTCAGGGTTTTTTTTCAGTGGGGGCCCAGGTGCAGCTGGTGGTAAATGTCGAAGCCCTGTTGGTCAGGGAAAGCCCGGAGCCGCGATCTCTGTGGTGCTGTAGATGCGCTGGGAATGGGCGGTGAGGAGCAGCAAGAGCTTGACTGGCTGGCACTTTCGCTGTGGGAGCAATCGTGCGATGTTCGTGATTTTTCGTTTATTTTCTTCAGTGGGCGCCCAGGTTCAGCTGGTGGTAAACGTCGAAGCCCTGTTGGTCAGGGAAAGCCCGGAGCCCCGATGTCTGTGGTGCTGTAGATGCGCTGCCAATGGCCCGTGAGTAGCAGCAAGAGCTTGAGTTGCTGGCACTTTCGGTGTGGGAGGAATCGTCCGACGTTTTTTATTTTTCGGGGTTTTATTTCAGTGGGCGCCCAGGTGCAGCTGGTGGTAAACGTCGAAGCCCTGTTGGTCAGGGAAAGCTCGGAGCCCCGATGTCTGTGGTGTTGTAGATGCGCTGGGAATGGGAGGTGAGTAGCAGGAAGAGCTTGAGTTGCTGGCACTTGCAGTGTGGGAGCAATCGTTTGACGTTTTTGATTTTTCAGGGTTTTATTTCAGTGGGTAACCAGGTGCAGCTGGTGGTAAATGTCGAAGCCCTGTTGTTCAGGTAAAGCTCGGAGCCCCGATGTCTGTGGTGCTGTAGATGCGCTGCCAATGGCCGGTGAGGAGCAGCAAGAGCTTGACTGGCTGGCACTTTCGGTGTGGGAGCAATCGTCCGATGTTCATGATTTTTCAGGGTTTTATTTCAGTGGGCGCCCAGGTGCAGCTGGTGGTAAACGTCGAAGCCCTGTTGGTCAGGGAAAGCGCAGAACCCCGATGTCTGTGGTGCTGTAGATGCACTGCCAAAGTCCGGTGAGGAGCAGCAAGAGCTTGAGTTGCTGGCACTTTCGCTGTGGGAGCAATCGTCCGACGTTCGTGATTTTTCGGGGTTGTATTTCAGAGGTCGCCCAGGTTCAGCTGGTGGTAAACGTCGAAGCCCTGTTGGTCAGGGAAAGCCCGGAGCCCCGATGTCTTTGGTGCTGTAGATGCGCTGGGAATGGCCGGTGAGGAGCAGCAAGAGCTTGAGTTGCTGGCACTTTTGGTGTGGGAGCAATCGTCCGACGTTCGTGATTTTTCGGGGTTTTATTTCAGTGGGCGCCCAGGTGCAGCTGGTGGTAAACTTCTAAGCCCTGTTGGTCAGGGAAAGCCCGGAGCCCCGATGTCTGTGGTGCTGTAGATGCGCTGGCAACGGCCGGTGAGAAGCAGCAAGAGCTTGACTGGCTGGCACTTTTGGTGTGGGAGCAATCGTCTGATGTTCGTGATTTTTCGTTTATTTTTTTCAGTGGGCGCCCAGGTGCAGCTGATGGTAAATGTCGAAGCCCTGTTGGTCAGGGAAAGCCCGGAGCCCCGATGTCTGTGGTGCTGTAGATGTGCTGGGAATGCCCGGGGAGGAGCAACAAGAGCTTGACTGGCTGGCACTTTCGGTGTGGGAGCAATCGTCTGATGTTCGTGATATTTCGTTTATTTTTTTCAGTGGGCGCCCAGGTGCAGCTGGTGGTAATCGTCGAAGCCCTGTTCGTCAGGGAAAGCCCGGAGCCCCGATGTCTGTGGTGCTGTAGATGCGCTGGGAATGGCCGGTGAGGAGCAGCAAGAGCTTCACAGGCTGGCACTTTCGGTGTGGGAGCAATCGTCCGACGTTCGTGATTTTTCGGGATTTTTTTTCAGTGGGCGCCCAGGTGCAGTTGGTGGTAAACGTCAAAGCCCTGTTGGTCAGGGAAAGCCCGGAGCCCCGATGTCTGTGGTGCTGTAGATGCGCTGGGAATGGCCGGTGAGGAGCAGCAAGAGCTTGAGTTGCTGGCACTTTCGGTGTGGGAGCAATCGTCCGATGTTCGTGATTTTTCGTTTATTTTTTTCAGTGGGCGCCCCGGTGCAGCTGGTGGTAAACGTCGAAGCCCTGTTGGTCAGGGAAAGCGCAGAACCCCGATGTCTGTGGTGCTGTAGATGCACTGCCAAAGTCCGGTGAGTTGCAGCAAGAGCTTGAGTTGCTGGCACTTTCGGTGTGGGAGCAATCGTCCGATGTTCATGATTTTTCGTTTATTTTTTTCAGTGGGCGCCCAGGTTCAGCTGGTGGTAAATGTCGAAGCCCTGTTGGTCAGGGAAAGCCCAGAGCCCCGATGTCTGTGGTGCTGTAGATGCGCTGGGAATGGGAGGTGAGTAGCAGCAAGAGCTTGAATGGCTGGAACGTTGGGTGTGGCAGCAATCGTCGGAAGTTTGTGATTTTTTCAGGGTTTTTATTCACTGGGCGCCCAGGTTCAGCTGGTGGTAAACGTCGAAGCCCTGTTGGGTAGGGAAAGCCCAGAGCCCCGATGTCTGTGGTGCTGTAGATGCGCTGCCAATGGCTGGTGAGGAACAGCAAGAGCTTGAGTTGCTGGCACTTTCGGTGTGGGAGGAATCGTCCGATGTTCGTGATTTTTCGGGGTTTTATTTCAGTGGGAGCCCTGGTGCAGCAGGTGGTAAACGTCGAAGCCCTGTTGGTCAGGGATAGCCCGGAGCCCCGATATCTGTGGTGCTGTAGATGCGCTGGGAATGGCCGGTGAGGAGCAGCTAGAGCTTGACTGTCTGGCACTTTCGGTGTGGGAGTAATCGTCCGATGTTCGTGAATTTTCGTTTATTTTTTTCAGTGGGCGGCCACGTGCAGCTGGTGGTAATCGTCGAAGCCCTGTTGGTCAGGGAAAGCCCGGAGCCCTGATATCTGTGGTGCTGTAGGTGCGCTGGGAATGGCCGGTGAGGAGCAGCAAGAGCTTGACTGGCTGGCACTTTCGGTGTGCGAGCAATCGTCCGACGTTCGTGATTTTTCGGGGTTTTATTTCAGTGGGAGCCCAGGTGCAGCTGGTGGTAATCGTCGAAGCCCTGTTGGTCAGGGAAAGCGCAGAACCCCGATGTCTGTGGTGCTGTAGATGCGCTGGGAATGGCCGGTGAGGAGCAGCAAGAGCTTGACAGGCTGGCACTTTCGGTGTGGGAGCAATCGTCCGATGTTCGTGATTTTTCGTTTATTTTTTTCAGTGGGCGCCCAGGTGCAGCTGGTGGTAAACGTCGAAGCCCTGTTGTTCAGGGAAAGCGCAGAACCCCGATGTCTGTGGTGCTGTAGATGAACTGCCAAAGTCCGGTGAGTAGCAGCAAGAGCTTGAGTTGCTGGCACTTTCGGTGTGGGAGCAATCGTCCGATGTTCGTGATTTTTCGGGGTTTTTTTCAGTGGGCTCCCAGGTGCAGCTGGGTGTAAACGTCGAAGCCCTGTTGGTCAGGGAAAGCCCGGAGCCCCGATATCTGTGGTGCTGTAGATGCGCTGGGAATGTGCGGTGAGGAGCAGCAAGAGCTTGACAGGCTGGCATTTAAGGTGTGGCAGGAATCGTCCGACATTTGTGATTTTTGGGGTTTTTTTTTCAGGGGGCGCACAGGTTCACCTGGTGTTAAAAGTCGAAGCCCTGTTGGTCAGGGAAAGCCCAGAGCCCCGATGTCTGTGGTGCTGTAGATGCGCTGCCATTGGCCGGTGAGGAGCAGCAAGAGCTTGACTGGCTGGCACTTTCGTTGTGGGAGCAATCGTCCGACGTTCGTGATTTTTCGGGGTTTTATTTCAGTGGGCGCCCAGCTGCAGCGGGTGGTAAACGTCGAAGCCCTGTTCGTCAGGGAAAGCCCGGAGCTGTGATGTCTGTGGTGCTGTAGATGCACTGCCAAAGTCCGGTGAGGAACAGCAAGAGCTTGAGTTGCTGGCACTTTTTGTGTGGGAGGAATCGTCCGACGTTTGTGATTTTTCGGGGTTTTATTTCAGGGGGCGCCCAGGTGCAGCTGGTGGTAAACGTCGAAGCCCTGTTGGTCAGGGAAAGCCCGGAGCCCCGATATCTGCGGTGCTGTAGATGCGCTGCCAGTGGCCGGGGAGGAGCAGCAAGAGCTTGACTGGCTGGAACGTTGGGTGTGGGAGCAATCGTCCGATGTTCGTGATTTTTCGGGGTTCTTTTCAGTGGGAGCCCAGGTACAGCGAGTGGTAAACGTCGAAGCCCTGTTCGTCAGGGAAAGCTCGGAGCCCCGATGTCTGCGGTGTTGTAGATGCGCTGCCAGTGGCCGGGGAGGAGCAGCAAGAGCTTGACTGGCTGGAACTTTCGGTGTGGGAGTAATCGTCCGATGTTCGTGATTTTTCGGGGTTCTTTTCAGTGGGAGCCCAGGTTCAGCGAGTGGTAAACGTCGAAGCCCTGTTGGTCAGGGAAAGCCCGGAGCCCCAATGTCTGCGGTGTTGTAGATGCGCTGGGAATGGCCGGTGAGGAGCAGCAAGAGGTTTACAGGCTGGCATTTAAGGTGCGGCAGGAATCGTCCGACGTTTGTGATTTTTGGGGTTTTTTTTTCAGGGGGCACCCAGGTGCAGCTGGTGGTAAATGTCGAAGCCCGGTTCGTCAGGGAAAGCCCGGAGCCCCGATGTCTGTGGTGCTGTAGATGCGCTGCCAGTGGCCGGTGAGGAGCAGCAAGAGCTTGAGTTGCTGGCACTTTCGGTGTGGGATCAATCGTCCGACGTTTTTGATTTTTCAGGGTTTTTTTTCAGTGGGTAACCAGGTGCAGCTGGTGGTAAATGTCGAAGCCCTGTTGGTCAGGGAAAGCCCGGAGCCGCGATCTCTGTGGTGCTGTAGATGCGCTGCCAATGGCCAGTGAGGAACAGCAAGAGCTTGACTGGCTGGCACTTTCGCTGTGGGAGCAATCGTGCGATGTTCGTGATTTTTCGTTTATTTTCTTCAGTGGGCGCCCAGGTTCAGCTGGTGGTAAACGTCGAAGCCCTGTTGGTCAGGGAAAGCCCGGAGCCCCTATGTCTGTGGTGCTGTAGATGCGCTGCCAATGGCCGGTGAGTAGCAGCAAGAGCTTGAGTTGCTGGCACTTTCGGTGTGGGAGGAATCGTCCGACGTTTTTTATTTTTCGGGGTTTTATTTCAGTGGGCGCCCAGGTGCAGCTGGTGGTAAACGTCGAAGCCCTGTTGGTCAGGGAAAGCTCGGAGCCCCGATGTCTGTGGTGTTGTAGATGCGCTGGGAATGGGAGGTGAGTAGCAGGAAGAGCTTGAGTTGCTGGCACTTGCAGTGTGGGAGCAATCGTTTGACGTTTTTGATTTTTCAGGGTTTTATTTCAGTGGGTAACCAGGTGCAGCTGGTGGTAAATGTCGAAGCCCTGTTGTTCACGGAAAGCTCGGAGCCCCGATGTCTGTGGTGCTGTAGATGCGCTGCCAATGGCTGGTGAGGAGCAGCAAGAGCTTGACTGGCTGGCACTTTCGGTGTGGGAGCAATCGTCCGATGTTCGTGATTTTTCTTTTATTTTTTTCAGTGGGCGCCCAGGTGCAGCTGGTGGTAAACGTCGAAGCCCTGTTGGTCAGGGAAAGCGCAGAACCCCGATGTCTGTGGTGCTGTAGATGCACTGCCAAAGTCCGGTGAGGAGCAGCAAGAGCTTGAGTTGCTGGCACTTTCGCTGTGGGAGCAATCGTCCGACGTTCGTGATTTTTCGGGGTTTTATTTCAGTGGGCGCCCAGGTGCAGCGGGTGGTAATCGTCGAAGCCCTGTTTGTCAGGGAAAGCCCGGAGCCCCGATGTCTGTGGTGCTGTAGATGCGCTGGGAATGGCTGGTGAGGAGCAGCAAGAGCTTGACAGGCTGGCACTTTCGGTGTGGGAGCAATCGTCCGATGTTCGTGATTTTTCGTGGATTTTTTTTCAGAGGTCGCCCAGGTTCAGCTGGTGGTAAACGTCGAAGCCCTGTTGGTCATGGAAAGCCCGGAGCCCCGATGTCTTTGGTGCTGTAGATGCGCTGCCAATGGCCGCTTAGGAGCAGCAAGAGCTTGACTGGGTGGCACTTTCGGTGTGGGAGCAATCGTCCGACGTTCGTGATTTTTCCGGGTTTTACTTCCAGTGCGCGCCCATTTGCAGCTGGTGGTAAACATCGAAGCCCTGTTGGTCAGGGAAAGCCCAGAGCCCCGATGTCTGTGGTGCTGTAGATGCGCTGCCAATGGCCGGGGACAAGCAGCAAGAGCTTGACAGGCTGGCACTTTCGGTGTGGGAGGAATCGTCGGACGTTTGTGATTTTTGGGTTTTTTTTTTCAGGGGGCACCCAGGTGCAGCTGGTGGTAAATGTCGAAGCCCTGTTGGTCAGGGAAGGCGCAGAAGCCCAATGTCTGTGGTGCTGTAGATTCGCTGCCAATGGCTGGTGAGGAGCAGCAAGAGCTTGAGTTGCTGGCACTTTCGGTGTGGGAGCAATCGTCCGATGTTCATGATTTTTCGGGTTTTTTTTCAGTGGGCGCCCAGCTGCAGCTGGTGGTAAATGTCGAAGCCCTGTTGGTCAGGGAAAGCCCGGAGCCCCGATGTCTGTGGTGCTGTAGATGCGCTGGGAATGGGCGGTGAGGAGCAGCTAGAGCTTGACAGGCTGGCACTTTCGGTGTGGGAGCAATCGTCCGACGTTCGTGATTCTTCGGGGTTTTACTTTCAGTGGGCACCCAGGTGCAGCTGGTGGTAAACGTCGAAGCCCTGTTCGTCAGGGAAAGCCCGGAGCCCCGATGTCTGTGGTGCAGTAGATGCGCTGGGAATGGGAGGTGAGGAGCAGCATGAGCTTGACTGGCTGGCACTTTCTGTGTGGGTGCAATCGTCCGACGTTCGTGATTTTTCGGGGTTTTATTTCAGTGGGCGCCCAGGTGCAGCTGGTGGTAAATGTTGAAGCCCTGTTGGTCAGGGAATGCCCGGAGCCCCGATGTCTGTGGTGCTGTAGATGCGCTGGGAATGGCCGGTGAGGAGCAGCAAGAGCTTGTGTTGCTGGCACTTTTGGTGTGGGATCAATCGTCCGACGTTTTTGATTTTTCAGGGTTTTTTTTCAGTGGGTAACCAGGTGCAGCTGGTGGTAAATGTCGAAGCCCTGTTGGTCAGGGAAAGCCCGGAGCCGCGATCTCTGTGGTGCTGTAGATGCGCTGCCAATGGCCAGTGAGGAACAGCAAGAGCTTGACTGGCTGGCACTTTCGCTGTGGGAGCAATCGTGCGATGTTCGTGATTTTTCGTTTATTTTCTTCAGTGGGCGCCCAGGTTCAGCTGGTGGTAAACGTCGAAGCCCTGTTGGTCAGGGAAAGCCCGGAGCCCCGATGTCTGTGGTGCTGTAGATGCGCTGCCAATGGCCCGTGAGTAGCAGCAAGAGCTTGAGTTGCTGGCACTTTCGGTGTGGGAGGAATCGTCCGACGTTTTTTTATTTTTCGGGGTTTTATTTCAGTGGGCGCCCAGGTGCAGCTGGTGGTAAACGTCGAAGCCCTGTTGGTCAGGGAAAGCTCGGAGCCCCGATGTCTGTGGTGTTGTAGATGCGCTGGGAATGGGAGGTGAGTAGCAGGAAGAGCTTGAGTTGCTGGCACTTGCAGTGTGGGAGCAATCGTTTGACGTTTTTGATTTTTCAGGGTTTTATTTCAGTGGGTAACCAGGTGCAGCTGGTGGTAAATGTCGAAGCCCTGTTGTTCAGGGAAAGCTCGGAGCCCCGATGTCTGTGGTGCTGTAGATGCGCTGCCAATGGCCGCTTAGGAGCAGCAAGAGCTTGACTGGGTGGCACTTTCGGTGTGGGAGCAATCGTCCGATGTTCATGATTTTTCGGGGTTTTATTTCAGTGGGCGCCCAGGTGCAGCTGGTGGTAAACGTCGAAGCCCTGTTGGTCAGGGAAAGCGCAGAACCCCGATGTCTGTGGTGCTGTAGATGCACTGCCAAAGTCCGGTGAGGAGCAGCAAGAGCTTGAGTTGCTGGCACTTTCGCTGTGGGAGCAATCGTCCGACGTTCGTGATTTTTCGGGGTTTTATTTCAGTGGGCGCCCAGGTGCAGCTGGTGGTAAACGTCGAAGCCCTGTTTGTCAGGGAAAGCCCGGAGCCCCGATGTCTGTGGTGCTGTAGATGCGCTGGGAATGGCTGGTGAGGAGCAGCAAGAGCTTGACAGGCTGGCACTTTCGGTGTGGGAGCAATCGTCCGATGTTCGTGATTTTTCGTGGATTTTTTTTCAGAGGTCGCCCAGGTTCAGCTGGTGGTAAACGTCGAAGCCCTGTTGGTCAGGGAAAGCCCGGAGCCCCGATGTCTGTGGTGCTGTAGATGCGCTGCCAATGGCCGCTTAGGAGCAGCAAGAGCTTGACTGGGTGGCACTTTCGGTGTGGGAGCAATCGTCCGACGTTCGTGATTTTTCCGGGATTTACTTCCAGTGCGCGCCCATTTGCACCTGGTGGTAAACATCGAAGCCCTGTTGGTCAGGGAAAGCCCAGAGCCCCGATGTCTGTGGTGCTGTAGATGCACTGCCAATGGCCGGGGACAAGCAGCAAGAGCTTGACAGGCTGGCACTTTCGGTGTGGGAGGAATCGTCGGACGTTTGTGATTTTTGGGTTTTTTTTTTCAGGGGGCACCCAGGTGCAGCTGGTGGTAAATGTCGAAGCCCTGTTGGTTAGGGAAGGCGCAGAACCCCAATGTCTGTGGTGCTGTAGATGCGCTGCCAATGGCTGGTGAGGAGCAGCAAGAGCTTGAGTTGCTGGCACTTTCGGTGTGGGAGCAATCGTCCGATGTTCATGATTTTTCGGGTTTTTTTTCAGTGGGCGCCCAGCTGCAGCTGGTGGTAAATGTCGAAGCCCTGTTGGTCAGGGAAAGCCCGGAGCCCCGATGTCTGTGGTGCTGTAGATGCGCTGGGAATGGGCGGTGAGGAGCAGCTAGAGCTTGACAGGCTGGCACTTTCGGTGTGGGAGCAATCGTCCGACGTTCGTGATTCTTCGGGGTTTTACTTTCAGTGGGAACCCAGGTGCAGCTGGTGGTAAACGTCGAAGCCCTGTTGGTCAGGGAAAGCCCGGAGCCCCGATGTCTGTGGTGCTGTAGATGCGCTGCCAATGGCCGGTGAGGAGCAGCAAGAGCTTGAGTTGCTGGCACTTTCGGTGTGGGAGGAATCGTCCGACGTTTTTTATTTTTCGGGGTTTTATTTCAGTGGGCGCCCAGGTGCAGCTGGTGGTAAACGTCGAAGCCCTGTTGGTCACGGAAAGCTCGGAGCCCCGATGTCTGTGGTGTTGTAGATGCACTGGGAATGGGAGGTGTGTAGCAGGAAGAGCTTGAGTTGCTGGCACTTGCAGTGTGGGAGCAATCGTTTGACGTTTTTGATTTTTCAGGGTTTTATTTCAGTGGGTAACCAGGTGCAGCTGGTGGTAAATGTCGAAGCCCTGTTGTTCAGGGAAAGCTCGGAGCCCCGATGTCTGTGGTGCTGTAGATGCGCTGCCAATGGCCGGTGAGGAGCAGCAAGAGCTTGACTGGCTGGCACTTTCGGTGTGGGAGCAATCGTCCGATGTTCGTGATTTTTCTTTTATTTTTTTCAGTGGGCGCCCAGGTGCAGCTGGTGGTAAACGTCGAAGCCCTGTTGGTCAGGGATAGCACAGAACCCCGATGTCTGTGGTGCTGTAGATGCACTGCCAAAGTCCGGTGAGGAGCAGCAAGAGCTTGAGTTGCTGGCACTTTCGCTGTGGGAGCAATCGTCCGACGTTCGTGATTTTTCGGGGTTTTATTTCAGTGGGCGCCCAGGTGCAGCGGGTGGTAATCGTCGAAGCCCTGTTTGTCAGGGAAAGCCCGTAGCCCCGATGTCTGTCGTGCTGTAGATGCGCTGGGAATGGCTGGTGAGGAGCAGCAAGAGCTTGACAGGCTGGCACTTTCGGTATGGGAGCAATCGTCCGATGTTCGTGATTTTTCGTGGATTTTTTTTTCAGAGGTCGCCCAGGTTCAGCTGGTGGTAAACGTCGAAGCCCTGTTGGTCAGGGAAAGCCCGGAGCCCCGATGTCTTTGGTGCTGTAGATGCGGTGCCAATGGCCGCTTAGGAGCAGCAAGAGCTTGACTGGGTGGCACTTTCGGTGTGGCAGCAATCGTCCGACATTCGTGATTTTTCCGGGTTTTACTTCCAGTGCGCGCCCATTTGCAGCTGGTGGTAAACATCGAAGCCCTCTTGGTCAGGGAAAGCCCAGAGCCCCGATGTCTGTGGTGCTGTAGATGCGCTGCCAATGGCCGGGGACAAGCAGCAAGAGCTTGACAGGCTGGCACTTTCGGTGTGGGAGCAATCGTCCGACGTTCGTGATTCTTCGGGGTTTTACTTTCAGTGGGCGCCCAGGCTCAGCTGGTGGTAAACGTCGAAGTCCTGTTCGTCAGGGAAAGCCCGGAGCCCTGATGTCTGTGGTGCTGTAGATGCGCTGCCAATGGCCGGTGAGGAGCAGCAAGAGCTTGAGTTGCTGGCACTTTCACTGTGGGAGCAATCGTCCGATGTTCGTGATTTTTCGTTTATTTTTTTCAGTGGGCGCCCAGGTGCAGCTGATGGTAAATGTCGAAGCCCTGTTGTTCAGGGAAAGCGCAGAACCCCGATGTCTGTGGTGCTGTAGATGCACTACCAAAGTCCGGTTAGTAGCAGCAGGAGCTTGAGTTGCTGGCACTTTCGGTGTGGGAGCAATCGTCCGACTGTCGTGATTTTTCGGGGTTTTACTTTCAATGGGCGCCCAGGTTGAGCTGGTGGTAAACGTCGAAGCCCTGTTGGTCAGGGAAAGCCCGGAGCCCCGATGTCTGTGGTGCTGTAGATGCGCTGCCAATGGCCGGTGAGGAGCAGCAAGAGCTTGACTGTCTGGCACTTTGGGTGTGGGAGCAATCGTCGGACGTTTGTGATTTTTGGGGATTTTTATTCACTGGGCGCCCAGGTTCAGCTGGTGGTAAACGTCGAAGCCCTGTTGGTCAGGGAAAGCCCGGAGCCCCGATGTCTGTGGTGCTGTAGATGGGCTGGGAATGGCCGGTGAGGAGCAGCAAGAGCTTGACTGGCTGGCACTTTTGCTATGGGAGCAATCGTCCGATGTTCGTGATTTTTCTTTTATTTTTCTCAGCGGGTGCCCAGGTTCAGCTGGTGGTAAACGTCGAAGCCCTGTTGGTCAAAGAAAGCGCAGAACCCCGATGTCTGTGGTGCTGTAGATGCACTGCCAAAGTCCGGTGAGTAGCAGCAAGAGCTTGAGTTGCTGGCACTATCGGTGTGGGAGGAATCGTCCGACGTTTGTTATTCTTCGGGGTTTTATTTCAGTGGGCGCCCAGGTTCAGCTGGTGGTAAACGTCGAAGCCCTGTTGGTCAGGGAAAGCTCGGAGCCCCGATATCTGTGGTGCTGTAGATGCGCTGCCAATGGCCGGTGAGGAGCAGCAAGAGCTTGAGTTGCTGGCACTTTCGGTGTGGGAGCAATCGTGCGATGTTTGTGATTTTTCGTTTATTTTTTTCAGTGGGCACCCAGGTGCAGCTGATGGTAAATGTCGAAGCCCTGTTGGTCAGGGAAAGCCCGGACTCCCGATGTCTGTGGTGCTGTAGATGCGCTGCCAATGGCCGGTGAGGAGCAGGAAGACCTTGAGTTGCTGGCACTTTCGGTGTGGGAGCAATCGTCTGACGTTCGTGATTTTTCGGGGTTTTATTTCAGTGGGCGCCCAGGTGCAGCTGGTGGTAAACTTCGAAGCCCTGTTGGTCAGGGGAAGCCCGAAGCCCTGTTGGTCAGGGAAAGCTTGGAGCCCCGATATCTGTGATGCTGTACATGCGCTGCCAATGGCCGGGGAGGAGCAGCAAGAGCTTGACAGGCTGGCACTTTCGGTGTGGGAGTAAATGTCCGACGTTCGTGATTTTTCGGGGTTTTTTTTCAGTGGGAGCCCAGGTTCAGCTGGTGGTAAACGTTGAAGCCCTGTTGGTCAGGGAAAGCCCGGAGCCTCGATATCTGTGGTGCTGTAGATGCGCTGGGAATGGGCGGTGAGGAGCAGCAAGAGCTTGACAGGCTGGCACTTTCGGTGTGCGAGGAATCGTCGGACGTTTCTGATTTTTCAGGATTTTTTTTTAGTGGGAGCCCAGGTTTAGCTAGTTGTAAACGTCGAAGCCCTGTTGGTCAGGGAAAGCCCGGAGCCGTGATGTCTGTGGTGCTGTAGATGCGCTGGGAATGGCCGGTGAGGAGCAGCAAGAGCTTGACTGTCTGGCACTTTTGGTGTGGGAGCAATCGTCCGACGTTCGTGATTTTTCGGGGTTCTTTTCAGTGGGAGCCCAGGTTCAGCGAGTGGTAAACGTCGAAGCCCTGTTGGTCAGGGAAAGCCCGGAGCCCCGATGTCTGTGGTGCTGTACATGCACTGCCACTGTCCGGTGAGGAACAGCAAGAGCTTGACTGGCTGGCACTTTCGGTGTGGGAGCAATCGTCCGACGTTCGTGATTTTTCGGGGTTTTATTTCATTGGGAGCCCAGGTGCAGCTGGTGGTAAATGTCGAAGCCCTGTTGGTCAGGGAAAGCCCGGAGCCCCGATGTCTGTGGTGCTGTAGATGCGCTGGGAATGGGCGGTGAGGAGCAGCAAGAGCTTGACAGGCTGGCACTTTCGGTGTGGGAGCAATCGTCCGATGTTCGTGATTTTTCGTTTAGTTTTTTCAGTGGGCGCCCAGGTGCAGCTGGTGGTAAACGTCGAAGCCCTGTTGGTCAGGGAAAGCCCGGAGCCCCGATGTCTGTGGTGCTGTAGATGCGCCGCCCATGACCGGTGAGGAGCACAAAGAGCTTGACTGGCTGGCACTTTCGGTGTGGGAGCAATCGTCTGATGTTTGTGATTTTGGGGGTTTTTTTTTTTCAGTGGGTGCCCAGGTGCAACTGGTGGTAAACGTCGAAGCCCTGTTGGTCAGGGAAAGCCCGGAGCCCCGATGTCTGTGGTGCTGTAGATGCGCTGGGAATGGCCGGTGAGGGGTAGCAAGAGCTTGAGTTGCTGGCACTTTTGGTGTGGGAGCAATCGTCCGACGTTCGTGATTTTTCGGGGTTTTATTTCAGTGGGAGCCCAGGTGCAGCTGGTGGTAAACGTCGAAGCCCTGTTCGTCAGGGAAAGCCCGGAGCCCCGATATCTGTGGTGCTGTAGATGCGCTGCCAATGGCCGGTGAGGAGCAGCAAGAGCTTGACTGGCTGGCACTTTCTGTGTGGGAGCAATCGTCCGACGTTCGTGATTCTTCGCGGTTTTACTTTCAGTGGGCGCCCAGGTGCAGCTGGTGGTAAATGTCGAAGCCCTGTTGGTCAGGGAAAGCCCGGAGCCCCGATGTCTGTGGTGCTGTAGATGCGCTGGGAATGGAAGGTGATGAGCACCTACAGCTTGACTGGCTGGCACTTTCGGTGTGGGAGCAATCGTCCGACGTTCGTGATTTTTCGGGGTTTTACTTTCAGTGGGCGCACAGGTGCAGCTGGTGGTAAACGTCGAAGCCCTGTTGGTCACGGAAAGCCCGGATCCCCGATGTCTGTGGTGCTGTAGATGCGCTGGGAATGGGCGGTGAGGAGCAGCAAGAGCTTGATTTGCTGGCACTTTCAGTGTGGGAGCAATCGTCGGACGTTTGTGATTTTTGGGGATTTTTATTCACTGGGCGCCCAGGTTCAGCTGGTGGTAAACGTCGAAGCCCTGTTGGTCAGGGAAAGCCCAGAGCCCCGATGTCTGTGGTGCTGTAGATGCGCTGGGAATGTGCGGTGAGGCGCAGCAAGAGCTTGACAGGCTGGCATTTAAGGTGTGGCAGGAATCGTCCGACATTTGTGATTTTTGGGGTTTTTTTTTCAGGGGGCGCCCAGGTTCAGCTCGTGTTAAAAGTCGAAGCCCTGTTGGTCAGGGAAAGCCCGGAGCCCCGATGTCTGTGGTGCTGTAGATACGCTGCCAATGGCCGGTGAGTAGCAGCAAGAGCTTGAGTTGCTGGCACTTTCGGTGTGAGATCAATCATCCGACGTTTTTGATTTTTCAGGGTTTTTTTTCAGTGGGCAATCAGGTGCAGCTGGTGGTAAACGTCGAAGCCCTGTTGGTCAGGGAAAGCCCGGAGCCCCGATGTCTGTGGTGCTGTAGATGCGCTGCCAGTGGCCGGTGAGGAGCAGCAAGAGCTTGACTGGCTGGCACTTTTGCTATGGGAACAATCGTCCGATGTTCGTGATTTTTCTTTTATTTTTCTCAGCGGGTGCCCAGGTTCAGCTGGTGGTAAACGTCGAAGCCCTGTTGGTCAAAGAAAGCGCAGAACCCCGATGTCTGTGGTGCTGTAGATGCACTGCCAAAGTCCGGTGAGTAGCAGCAAGAGCTTGAGTTGCTGGCACTTTCGGTGTGGGAGGAATCGTCCGACGTTCGTGATTTTTCGGGATTTTTTTTCAGTGGGCGCCCAGGTGCAGCTGGTGGTAAACTTCGAAGCCCTGTTGGTCAGGGAAAGCCCGGAGCCCCGATGTCTGTGGTGCTGTAGATGCGCTGGGAATGGCCGGTGAGGAGCAGCAAGAGCTTGAGTTGCTGGCACTTTCGGTGTGGGAGGAATCGTCCGACGTTCGTGATTTTTCGGGGTTTTATTTCAGTGGGCGCCCAGGTGCAGCTGGTGGTAAATGTCGAAGCCCTGTTGGTCAGGGAATGCCCGGAGCCCCGATGTCTGTGGTGCTGTAGATGCGCCTCCAATGGCCGGTGAGTAGCAGCAAGAGCTTGACTGGCTGGCACTTTTGTTGTGGGAGCAATCGTCCGACGTTCATGATTTTTCGGGGTTTTATTTCAGTGGGCGCCCAGCTGCAGCGGGTGGTAAACGTCGAAGCCCTGTTGGTCAGGGAAAGCCCGGAGCCCCGATGTCTGTGGTGCTGTAGATGCGCTGGGAATTGCTGGTGAGAAGCAGCATGAGCTTGACTGGCTGGCACTTTCGGTGTGGGAGCACTCGTCTGATGTTCGTGATATTTCGTTTATTTTTTCCAGTGGGCGCCCAGGTGCAGCTGGTGGTAAACGTCGAAGCCCTGTTCGTCAGGGAAAGCCCGGAGCCCCGATGTCTGTCGTGCTGTAGATGGGCTGGCAATGGCCGGTGAGCAGCAGCAAGAGCTTGACTGTCTGGCACTTTTGGTGTGAGAGCAATCGTCCGACGTTCGTGATTTTTCGGTGTTCTTTTCAGTGGGAGCCCAGGTGCAGCGAGTGGTAAACGTCGAAGCCCTGTTCGTCAGGGAATGCCCGGAGCCCCGATGTCTGTGGTGTTGTATATGCACTGCCACTGTCCGGTGAGGAGCAGCATGAGCTTGACTGGCTGGCACTTTTGGTGTGGGAGCAATCGTCCGACGTTCGTCATTTTTCAGGGTTTATTTTCACTGGGCAACCAGGTGCACCTGGTGGTAAATATCAAAGGCCTGTTGGTCAGGGAAAGCCCGGAGCCACGATGTCTGTGGTGCTGTAGATGCACTGCCAAAGTCTGGTGAGGAACAGCAAGAGCTTGAGTTGCTGGCACTTTCTGTGGGGGAGGAATCGTCCGACATTTGTGATTTTTCGGGGTTTTATTTCAGTGGGCGCCCAGGTGCAGCTGGTGGTAAACGTCGAAGCCCTGTTGGTCAGGGAAAGCTCGGAGCCCCGATGTCTGTGGTGCTGTAGATGCGCTGCCAGTGGCCGGGGAGGAGCAGCAAGAGCTTGACTGGCTGGCACTTTTGCTGTGGGAGCAATCGTCCGACGTTCGTGATTTTTCTTTTATTTTTTTCAGCGGGCGCCCAGGTTCAGCTGGTGGTAAACGTCGAAGCCCTGTTGGTCAGGGAAAGCGCAGAACCCCGATGTCTGTGGTGCTGTAGATGCACTGCCAAACTCCGGTGAGGAGCAGCAAGAGTTTGAGTTGCTGGCACTTTTGGTGTGGGAGCAATCGTCCGATGTTCGTGATTTTTCGAGGTTTTATTTCAGTGGGCGCCCAGGTGCAGCTGGTGGTAAACGTCGAAGCCCTGTTTGTCAGGGAAAGCCCAGAGCCCCGATGTCTGTGGTGCTGTAGATGCGCTGGGAATGGGAGGTGAGGAGCAGCAAGAGCTTGAGTTGCTGGCACTTTTGGTGTGAGAGCAATCATCCGACATTCGTGATTTTTCGGGGTTTTATTTCAGTGGGAGCCCAGGTGCAGCTGGTGGTAAACGTCGAAGCCCTGTTGGTCAGGGAATGCCTGGAGCCCCGATCTCTGTGGTGCTGTAGATGCGCTGGCAATGGCTGGTGAGGAGCAGCAAGAGCTTGACTGTCTGGCACGTTGGGTGTGGGAGCAATCGTCGGACGTTTGTGATTTTTGGGGATTTTTATTCACTGGGCGCCCAGGTTCAGCTGGTGGTAAACGTCGAAGCCCTGTTGGTCAGGGAAAGCCCGGAGCCCCGATGTCTGTGGTGCTGTAGATGCGCTGGCAATGGCCGGTGAGGAGCAGCCAGAGCTTGAGTTGCTGGCACTTTTGGTGTGGGAGCAATCGTCCGACGTTCGTGATTTTTCGGGGTTTTACTTTCAGTGGGCGCCCAGGTTCAGCTGGTGGTAAACGTCGAAGCCCTGTTCGTCAGGGAAAGCCCGGAGCCCCGATGTCTGTGGTGCTGTAGATGCGCTGGGAATGGGAGGTGAGGAGCAGCATGAGCTTGACTGGCTGGCACTTTCTGTGTGGGTGCAATCGTCCGACGTTCGTGATTTTTCGGGGTTTTATTTCAGTGGGCGCCCAGGTGCAGCTGGTGGTAAATGTTGAAGCCCTGTTGGTCAGGGAATGCCCGGAGCCCCGATGTCTGTGGTGCTGTAGATGCGCTGGGAATGGCTGGTGAGGAGCAGCAAGAGCTTGACTGTCTGGCACGTTGGGTGTGGCAGCAATCGTCGGACGTTTGTGATTTTTGGGGATTTTTATTCACTGGGCGCCCAGGTTCAGCTGGTGGTAAACGTCGAAGCCCTCTTGGTCAGGGAAAGCTCGGAGCCCCGATATCTGTGGTGCTGTAGATACGCTGCCAATGGCCGGGGAGGAGCAGCAAGAGCTTGACTGGCTGGCACTTTTGGTGTGGGAGCAATCGTCCGATGTTCGTGATTTTTCGGGGGTTCTTTTCAGTGGGAGCCCAGGTGCAGCGGGTGGTAAACGTCGAAGCCCTGTTCGTCAGGGAAAGTCCAGAGCCCTGATGTCTGTGGTGCTGTAGATGCGCTGGGAATGGCCGGTGAGGAGCAGCAAGAGCTTGACTGGCTGGCACTTTTGGTGTGGGAGCAATTGTCCGAAGTTTTTGATTTTTTAGGGTTTTTTTTTCAGTGGATAACCAGGTGCAGCTGGTGGTAAATGTCGAAGCCCTGTTGGTCAGGGAAAGCCCGGAGCCCCGATGTCTGTGGTGCTGTAGATGCGCTGGGAATGCCCGGTGAGGAGCAGCTAGAGGTTGACTGTCTGGCACTTTCGGTGTGGGAGCAATTGTCCGACGTTCGTGATTTTTCGGGGTTTTATTTCAGTTGGCGCCCAGGTGCAGCTGGTGGTAAACTTCGAAGCCCTGTTGGTCAGGGAAAGCCCGGAGCCCCGATGTCTGTGGTGCTGTAGATGCGCTGGGAATGGCTGGTGAGAAGCAGCATGAGCTTGACTGGCTGGCATTTAAGGTGTGGCAGGAATACTCTGATGTTCGTGATATTTCGTTTATTTTTTTTAGTGGGCGCCCATGTGCAGCGGGTGGTAAACGTCGAAGCCCTGTTGGTCAGGGAAAGCTCGGAGCCCCGATATCTGTGGTGCTGTAGATGCGCTGCCAATGGCCGGTGAGGAGCAGCAAGAGCTTGAGTTGCTGGCACTTTCGGTGTGGGAGCAATCGTGCGATGTTTGTGATTTTTCGTTTATTTTTTTCAGTGGGCACCCAGGTGCAGCTGATGGTAAATGTCGAAGCCCTGTTGGTCAGGCAAAGCCCGGACTCCCGATGTCTGTGGTGCTGTAGATGCGCTGCCAATGGCCGGTGAGGAGCAGGAAGACCTTGAGTTGCTGGCACTTTCGGTGTGGGAGCAATCGTCTGACGTTCGTGATTTTTCGGGGTTTTATTTCAGTGGGCGCCCAGGTGCAGCTGGTGGTAAACTTCGAAGCCCTGTTGGTCAGGGGAAGCCCGAAGCCCTGTTGGTCAGGGAAAGCTTGGAGCCCCGATATCTGTGATGCTGTACATGCGCTGCCAATGGCCGGGGAGGAGCAGCAAGAGCTTGACAGGCTGGCACTTTCGGTGTGGGAGTAAATGTCCGACGTTCGTGATTTTTCGGGGTTTTTTTTCAGTGGGAGCCCAGGTTCAGCTGGTGGTAAACGTTGAAGCCCTGTTGGTCAGGGAAAGCCCGGAGCCTCGATATCTGTGGTGCTGTAGATGCGCTGGGAATGGGCGGTGAGGAGCAGCAAGAGCTTGACAGGCTGGCACTTTCGGTGTGCGAGGAATCGTCGGACGTTTCTGATTTTTCAGGATTTTTTTTTAGTGGGAGCCCAGGTTTAGCTAGTTGTAAACGTCGAAGCCCTGTTGGTCAGGGAAAGCCCGGAGCCGTGATGTCTGTGGTGCTGTAGATGCGCTGGGAATGGCCGGTGAGGAGCAGCAAGAGCTTGACTGTCTGGCACTTTTGGTGTGGGAGCAATCGTCCGACGTTCGTGATTTTTCGGGGTTCTTTTCAGTGGGAGCCCAGGTTCAGCGAGTGGTAAACGTCGAAGCCCTGTTGGTCAGGGAAAGCCCGGAGCCCCGATGTCTGTGGTGCTGTACATGCACTGCCACTGTCCGGTGAGGAACAGCAAGAGCTTGACTGGCTGGCACTTTCGGTGTGGGAGCAATCGTCCGACGTTCGTGATTTTTCGGGGTTTTATTTCATTGGGAGCCCAGGTGCAGCTGGTGGTAAATGTCGAAGCCCTGTTGGTCAGGGAAAGCCCGGAGCCCCGATGTCTGTGGTGCTGTAGATGCGCTGGGAATGGGCGGTGAGGAGCAGCAAGAGCTTGACAGGCTGGCACTTTCGGTGTGGGAGCAATCGTCCGATGTTCGTGATTTTTCGTTTAGTTTTTTCAGTGGGCGCCCAGGTGCAGCTGGTGGTAAACGTCGAAGCCCTGTTGGTCAGGGAAAGCCCGGAGCCCCGATGTCTGTGGTGCTGTAGATGCGCCGCCCATGACCGGTGAGGAGCACAAAGAGCTTGACTGGCTGGCACTTTCGGTGTGGGAGCAATCGTCTGATGTTTGTGATTTTGGGGGTTTTTTTTTTTCAGTGGGTGCCCAGGTGCAACTGGTGGTAAACGTCGAAGCCCTGTTGGTCAGGGAAAGCCCGGAGCCCCGATGTCTGTGGTGCTGTAGATGCGCTGCCAATGGCCGGTGAGGAGCAGCAAGAGCTTGACTGGCTGGCACTTTCGGTGTGGGAGCAATCGTCCGACGTTCGTGATTCTTCGCGGTTTTACTTTCAGTGGGCGCCCAGGTGCAGCTGGTGGTAAATGTCGAAGCCCTGTTGGTCAGGGAAAGCCCGGAGCCCCGATGTCTGTGGTGCTGTAGATGCGCTGGGAATGGAAGGTGATGAGCACCTACAGCTTGACTGGCTGGCACTTTCGGTGTGGGAGCAATCGTCCGACGTTCGTGATTTTTCGGGGTTTTACTTTCAGTGGGCGCACAGGTGCAGCTGGTGGTAAACGTCGAAGCCCTGTTGGTCACGGAAAGCCCGGATCCCCGATGTCTGTGGTGCTGTAGATGCGCTGGGAATGGGGGGTGAGGAGCAGCAAGAGCTTGATTTGCTGGCACTTTCAGTGTGGGAGCAATCGTCGGACGTTTGTGATTTTTGGGGATTTTTATTCACTGGGCGCCCAGGTTCAGCTGGTGGTAAACGTCGAAGCCCTGTTGGTCAGGGAAAGCCCAGAGCCCCGATGTCTGTGGTGCTGTAGATGCGCTGGGAATGTGCGGTGAGGCGCAGCAAGAGCTTGACAGGCTGGCATTTAAGGTGTGGCAGGAATCGTCCGACATTTGTGATTTTTGGGGTTTTTTTTTCAGGGGGCGCCCAGGTTCAGCTCGTGTTAAAAGTCGAAGCCCTGTTGGTCAGGGAAAGCCCGGAGCCCCGATGTCTGTGGTGCTGTAGATACGCTGCCAATGGCCGGTGAGTAGCAGCAAGAGCTTGAGTTGCTGGCACTTTCGGTGTGAGATCAATCATCCGACGTTTTTGATTTTTCAGGGTTTTTTTTCAGTGGGCAATCAGGTGCAGCTGGTGGTAAACGTCGAAGCCCTGTTGGTCAGGGAAAGCCCGGAGCCCCGATGTCTGTGGTGCTGTAGATGGGCTGGGAATGGCCGGTGAGGAGCAGCAAGAGCTTGACTGGCTGGCACTTTTGCTATGGGAACAATCGTCCGATGTTCGTGATTTTTCTTTTATTTTTCTCAGCGGGTGCCCAGGTTCAGCTGGTGGTAAACGTCGAAGCCCTGTTGGTCAAAGAAAGCGCAGAACCCCGATGTCTGTGGTGCTGTAGATGCACTGCCAAAGTCCGGTGAGTAGCAGCAAGAGCTTGAGTTGCTGGCACTTTCGGTGTGGGAGGAATCGTCCGACGTTCGTGATTTTTCGGGATTTTTTTTCAGTGGGCGCCCAGGTGCAGCTGGTGGTAAACTTCGAAGCCCTGTTGGTCAGGGAAAGCCCGGAGCCCCGATGTCTGTGGTGCTGTAGATGCGCTGGGAATGGCCGGTGAGGAGCAGCAAGAGCTTGAGTTGCTGGCACTTTCGGTGTGGGAGGAATCGTCCGACGTTCATGATTTTTCGGGGTTTTATTTCAGTGGGCGCCCAGCTGCAGCGGGTGGTAAACGTCGAAGCCCTGTTGGTCAGGGAAAGCCCGGAGCCCCGATGTCTGTGGTGCTGTAGATGCGCTGGGAATTGCTGGTGAGAAGCAGCATGAGCTTGACTGGCTGGCACTTTCGGTGTGGGAGCACTCGTCTGATGTTCGTGATATTTCGTTTATTTTTTCCAGTGGGCGCCCAGGTGCAGCTGGTGGTAAACGTCGAAGCCCTGTTCGTCAGGGAAAGCCCGGAGCCCCGATGTCTGTCGTGCTGTAGATGGGCTGGCAATGGCCGGTGAGCAGCAGCAAGAGCTTGACTGTCTGGCACTTTTGGTGTGAGAGCAATCGTCCGACGTTCGTGATTTTTCGGTGTTCTTTTCAGTGGGAGCCCAGGTGCAGCGAGTGGTAAACGTCGAAGCCCTGTTCGTCAGGGAATGCCCGGAGCCCCGATGTCTGTGGTGTTGTATATGCACTGCCACTGTCCGGTGAGGAGCAGCATGAGCTTGACTGGCTGGCACTTTTGGTGTGGGAGCAATCGTCCGACGTTCGTCATTTTTCAGGGTTTATTTTCACTGGGCAACCAGGTGCACCTGGTGGTAAATATCAAAGGCCTGTTGGTCAGGGAAAGCCCGGAGCCACGATGTCTGTGGTGCTGTAGATGCACTGCCAAAGTCCGGTGAGGAACAGCAAGAGCTTGAGTTGCTGGCACTTTCTGTGGGGGAGGAATCGTCCGACATTTGTGATTTTTCGGGGTTTTATTTCAGTGGGCGCCCAGGTGCAGCTGGTGGTAAACGTCGAAGCCCTGTTGGTCAGGGAAAGCTCGGAGCCCCGATGTCTGTGGTGCTGTAGATGCGCTGCCAGTGGCCGGGGAGGAGCAGCAAGAGCTTGACTGGCTGGCACTTTTGCTGTGGGAGCAATCGTCCGACGTTCGTGATTTTTCTTTTATTTTTTTCAGCGGGCGCCCAGGTTCAGCTGGTGGTAAACGTCGAAGCCCTGTTGGTCAGGGAAAGCGCAGAACCCCGATGTCTGTGGTGCTGTAGATGCACTGCCAAACTCCGGTGAGGAGCAGCAAGAGTTTGAGTTGCTGGCACTTTTGGTGTGGGAGCAATCGTCCGATGTTCGTGATTTTTCGAGGTTTTATTTCAGTGGGCGCCCAGGTGCAGCTGGTGGTAAACGTCGAAGCCCTGTTTGTCAGGGAAAGCCCAGAGCCCCGATGTCTGTGGTGCTGTAGATGCGCTGGGAATGGGAGGTGAGGAGCAGCAAGAGCTTGAGTTGCTGGCACTTTTGGTGTGAGAGCAATCATCCGACATTCGTGATTTTTCGGGGTTTTATTTCAGTGGGAGCCCAGGTGCAGCTGGTGGTAAACGTCGAAGCCCTGTTGGTCAGGGAATGCCTGGAGCCCCGATCTCTGTGGTGCTGTAGATGCGCTGGCAATGGCTGGTGAGGAGCAGCAAGAGCTTGACTGTCTGGCACGTTGGGTGTGGGAGCAATCGTCGGACATTTGTGATTTTTGGGGATTTTTATTCACTGGGCGCCCAGGTTCAGCTGGTGGTAAACGTCGAAGCCCTGTTGGTCAGGGAAAGCCCGGAGCCCCGATGTCTGTGGTGCTGTAGATGCGCTGGCAATGGCCGGTGAGGAGCAGCCAGAGCTTGAGTTGCTGGCACTTTTGGTGTGGGAGCAATCGTCCGACGTTCGTGATTTTTCGGGGTTTTACTTTCAGTGGGCGCCCAGGTTCAGCTGGTGGTAAACGTCGAAGCCCTGTTCGTCAGGGAAAGCCCGGAGCCCCGATGTCTGTGGTGCTGTAGATGCGCTGGGAATGGGAGGTGAGGAGCAGCATGAGCTTGACTGGCTGGCACTTTCTGTGTGGGTGCAATCGTCCGACGTTCGTGATTTTTCGGGGTTTTATTTCAGTGGGCGCCCAGGTGCAGCTGGTGGTAAATGTTGAAGCCCTGTTGGTCAGGGAATGCCCGGAGCCCCGATGTCTGTGGTGCTGTAGATGCGCTGGGAATGGCTGGTGAGGAGCAGCAAGAGCTTGACTGTCTGGCACGTTGGGTGTGGGAGCAATCGTCGGACGTTTGTGATTTTTGGGGATTTTTATTCACTGGGCGCCCAGGTTCAGCTGGTGGTAAACGTCGAAGCCCTCTTGGTCAGGGAAAGCTCGGAGCCCCGATATCTGTGGTGCTGTAGATACGCTGCCAATGGCCGGGGAGGAGCAGCAAGAGCTTGACTGGCTGGCACTTTTGGTGTGGGAGCAATCGTCCGATGTTCGTGATTTTTCGGGGGTTCTTTTCAGTGGGAGCCCAGGTGCAGCGGGTGGTAAACGTCGAAGCCCTGTTCGTCAGGGAAAGTCCAGAGCCCTGATGTCTGTGGTGCTGTAGATGCGCTGGGAATGGCCGGTGAGGAGCAGCAAGAGCTTGACTGGCTGGCACTTTTGGTGTGGGAGCAATTGTCCGAAGTTTTTGATTTTTTAGGGTTTTTTTTTCAGTGGATAACCAGGTGCAGCTGGTGGTAAATGTCGAAGCCCTGTTGGTCAGGGAAAGCCCGGAGCCCCGATGTCTGTGGTGCTGTAGATGCGCTGGGAATGCCCGGTGAGGAGCAGCTAGAGGTTGACTGTCTGGCACTTTCGGTGTGGGAGCAATTGTCCGACGTTCGTGATTTTTCGGGGTTTTATTTCAGTTGGCGCCCAGGTGCAGCTGGTGGTAAACTTCGAAGCCCTGTTGGTCAGGGAAAGCCCGGAGCCCCGATGTCTGTGGTGCTGTAGATGCGCTGGGAATGGCTGGTGAGAAGCAGCATGAGCTTGACTGGCTGGCATTTAAGGTGTGGCAGGAATACTCTGATGTTCGTGATATTTCGTTTATTTTTTTTAGTGGGCGCCCATGTGCAGCGGGTGGTAAACGTCGAAGCCCTGTTGGTCAGGGAAAGCCCGGAGCCCCGATGTCTGTGGTGCTGTAGATGGGCTGCCAAATTCCGGTGAGGAGCAGCAAGAGCTTGACTGCCTGGCACTTTTGGTGTGGGAGCAATCGTCCGACGTTCGTGATTTTTCGGGGTTTTTTTTTCAGTGGGCACCCAGGTGCAGCTGGTGGTAAATGTCGAAGCCCGGTTCGTCAGGGAAAGCCCGGAGCCCCGATGTCTGTGGCGCTGTAGATGCGCTGGGAATGGCTGGTTGGAAGCAGCATGAGCTTGACTGGCTGGCTCTTTTGGTGTGGGAGCAATCGTCCGACGTTCGTGATTTTTCGGGGTTTTTTTTTCAGTGGGCACCCAGGTGCAGCTGGTGGTAAATGTCGAAGCCCGGTTCGTCAGGGAAAGCCCAGAGCCCCGATGTCTGTGGTGCTGTAGATGCGCTTCCAGTGGCCGGTGAGGAGCAGCAAGAGCTTGAGTTGCTGGCACTTTGGGTGTGGGAGCAATCGTCCGATGTTCGTGATTTTTCGTGGTTCTTTTCAGTGGGCGCCCAGGTGCAGCTGATGGTAAAAGTCGAAGCCCTGTTTGTCAGGGAAAGCCCGGAGCCCCGATGTCTGTGGTGCTGTAGATGCACTGCCAATGGCCGGTGAGGAACAGCAAGAGCTTGACTGGCTGGCACTTTCGGTGTGGGATCAATCGTCCGACGTTTTTGATTTTTCAGGGTTTTTTTTTCAGTGGGCAACCAGGTGCAGCTGGTGGTAAACGTCGAAGCCCTGTTGGTCAGGGAAAGCCCGGAGCCGCGATGTCTGTGGCGCTGTAGATGCGCTGGGAATGGCTGGTGAGGAGCAGCAAGAGCTTGACTGGCTGGCACTTTTGCTGTGGGAGGAATCGTCCGACGTTCGTGATTTTTCTTTTATTTTTTTCAGCGGGCGCCCAGGTTCAGCTGGTGGTAAACGTCGAAGCCCTGTTGGTCAGGGAAAGCGCAGAACCCCGATGTCTGTGGTGCTGTAGATGCACTGCCAAAGTCCGGTGAGTAGCAGCAAGAGTTTAAGTTGCTGGCACTTTTGGTGTGGGAGCAATCGTCCGATGTTCGTGATTTTTCGGGGTTTTATTTCAGTGGGCGCCCAGGTGCAGCTGGTGGTAAATGTCGAAGCCCTGTTGGTCAGGGAAAGCCCAGAGCCCCGATGTCTGTGGTGCTGTAGATGCGCTGGGAATGGGAGGTGAGGAGCAGCAAGAGCTTGAGTTGCTGGCACTTTTGGTGTGGGAGCAATCGTCCGACGTTCGTGATTTTTCGGCGTTTTATTTCAGTGGGAGCCCAGGTGCAGCTGGTGGTAAACGTCGAAGCCCTGTTGGTCAGGGAAAGCCCGGAGCCCCGATGTCTGTGGTGCTGTAGATGCGCTTCCAATGGCCGGTGAGGAGCAGCAAGAGCTTGACTGGCTGGCACTTTCGGTGTGGGAGCAATCGTCCGACGTTTGTGTTTTTTTCGGGTTTTTTTTTCAGTGGGCACCCATGTTCAGCTGGTGGTAAACGTCGAAGTGCTGTTAGTCAGGGAAAGTCCGGAGCCCAAATGTCTGTGGTGCTGTAGATGCGCTGGGAATGGGCGGTGATTAGCAGCAAGAGCCTGACTGGCTGGCACTTTCGGTGTGGGAGAAATCGTCCGATGTTCGTGATTTTTCAAGGTTTTTTTTCAGTGGGTGCCCAGATGCAGCTGCTGGTAAACGTCTAAGCCCTGTTGGTCATGGAAAGCCCGGAGCCCCGATGTCTGTGGTGCTGTAGATGCGCTGGGTATGGGCAGTGAGCAGCAGCAAGAGCTTGTGTTGCTGGCACTTTCAATGTGGGAGCAATCGTCCGATGTTCCTGATTTTTAGGGGTTTTTTTCAGTGGGCGCCCAGGTGCAGCTGGTGGTAAACGTCGAAGCCCTGTTGGTCAGGGAAAGCTCGGAGCCCCGATGTCTGTGGTGCTGTAGATGCGCTGCCAATGGCCGGTGAGGAGCAGCAAGAGCTTGACTGGCTGGCACTTTCGGTGTGGGAGCAATCGTCCGACGTTCGTGATTTTTCATTTATTTTTTTCAGTGGGCGCCCAGGTGCGGCTGGTGGTAAACGTCGAAGCCCTGTTGGTCAGGGAAAGCGCAGAACACCGATATCTGTGGTGCTGTAGATGCACTGCCAAAGTCCGGTGAGTAGCAGCAAGAGCTTGACTGTCTGGCACTTTTGGTGTGGGAGGAATCGTCCGACGTTTGTTATTTTTCGGGGTTTTATTTCAGTGGGCGCCCATTTGCAGCTGGTGGTAAACATCGAAGCCCTGTTGGTCAGGGAAAGCCCGGATCCCCGATGTCTGTGGTGCTGTAGATGCGCTGGGAATGGCCGGTGAGGGGTAGCAAGAGCTTGAGTTGCTGGCACTTTTGGTGTGGGAGCAATCGTCCGACGTTCGTGATTTTTCGGGGTTTTATTTCAGTGGGAGCCCAGGTGCAGCTGGTGGTAAACGTCGAAGCCCTGTTCGTCAGGGAAAGCCCGGAGCCCCGATGTCTGTGGTGCTGTAGATGCGCTGGGAATGGCCGGTGAGGGGTAGCAAGAGCTTGAGTGGCTGGCACTTTTGGTGTGAGAGCAATCGTCCGACGTTCATGATATTTGGGGATTTTTTTTCCAGTGGGCGCCTAGGTTCAGCTGGTAATAAACTTCTAAGCCCTGTTGGTCAGGGAACGCCCGGAGCCCCGATGTCTGTGGTGCTGTAGATGCGCTGGGAATGGAAGGTGAGGAGCACCTACAGCTTGACTGGCTGGCAATTTCGGTGTGGGAGCAATCGTCCGACGTTCGTGATTTTTCGGGGTTCTTTTCAGTGGGCGCCCAGGTTCAGCTGGTGGTAAATGTCGAAGGCCTGTTGGTCAGGGAAAGCCCGGAGCCCCGATGTCTGTGGTGCTGTAGATGCGCTGCCAATGGCTGGGGAGGAGCAGCAAGAGCTTGACTGGCTGGCACTTTCGGTGTGGGAGCAATTGTCCGACGTTTTTGATTTTTTAGGGTTTTTTTTTCAGTGGGCGCCCATGTGCAGCTGGTGGTAAATGTCGAAGCCCTGTTGGTCAGGGAAAGCCCGGAGCCGCGATGTCTGTGGTGCTGTAGATGCGCTGGTAATGCCCGGTGAGGAGCAGCTAGAGGTTGACTGTCTGGCACTTTCGGTGTGGGAGCAATTGTCCGACGTTCGTGATTTTTCGGGGTTTTATTTCAGTGGGCGCCCAGGTGCAGCTGGTGGTAAACTTCGAAGCCCTGTTGGTCAGGGAAAGCCCGGAGCCACGATGTCTGTGGTGCTGTAGATGGGCTGGCAATGGCCGGTGAGCAGCAGCAAGAGCTTGACTGTCTGGCACTTTTGGTGTGAGAGCAATCGTCCGACGTTCGTGACTTTTCGGTGTTCTTTTCAGTGGGAGCCCAGGTTCAGCGAGTGGTAAACGTCGAAGCCCTGTTCGTCAGGGAAAGCCCGGAGCCCCGATGTCTGTGGTGCTGTAGATGCACTGCCACTGTCCGGTGAGGAGCAGCAAGAGCTTGACTGGCTGGCACTTTTGCTGTGGGAGCAATCGTCCGACGTTCGTCATTTTTCAGGGTTTTTTTTCACTGGGCACCCAGGTGCAGCTGGTGGTAAATGTCGAAGGCCTGTTGGTCAGGGAAAGCCCGGAGCCACGATGTCTGTGGTGCTGTAGATGCGCTGCCAGTGGCCGGTGAGGAGCAGCAAGATCTTGACTGGCTGGCACTTTTGGTGTGGGAGCAATCGTCCGACGTTTGTGATTTTTCGGGGTTTTTTTCAGTGGGCGCACAGGTGCAGCTGGTGGTAAACATCGAAGCCCTATTGGTCAGGGAAAGCTCGGAGCCCCGATATCTGTGGTGCTGTAGATGCGCTGCCAGTGGCCGGTGAGGAGCAGCAAGAGCTTGACTGGCTGGAACTTTCGGTGTGGGAGCAATCGTCCGATGTTCGTGATTTTTCGGGGTTCTTTTCAGTGGGAGCCCAGGTTCAGCGAGTGGTAAACGTCGAAGCCCTGTTGGTCAGGGAAAGCCCGGAGCCCCGATGTCTGCAGTGTTGTAGATGCGCTGGGAATGGCCGGTGAGGAGCAGCAAGAGGTTGACAGGCTGGCATTTAAGGTGTGGCAGGAATCGTCCGACGTTTGTGATTTTTGGGGTTTTTTTTTCAGGGGGCACCCAGGTGCAGCTGGTGGTAAATGTCGAAGCCCGGTTCGTCAGGGAAAGCCCGGAGCCCCGATGTCTGTGGTGCTGTAGATGCGCTGCCAGTGGCCGGTGAGGAGCAGCAAGAGCTTGAGTTGCTGGCACTTTCGGTGTGGGAGCAATCGTCCGATGTTTGTGATTTTTCGGGGTTCTTTTCAGTGGGCGCCCAGGCTCAGCTGGTGGTAAACGTCGAAGCCCTCTTGGTCCGGGAAAGCCCAGAGCCCCGATGTCTGTGGTGCTGTAGATGCGCTGCCAATGGCCGGTGAGGAACAGCAAGAGCTTGACAGGCTGGCACTTTCGGTGTGGGATCAATCGTCCGACGTTTTTGATTTTTCAGGGTTTTTTTTTCAGTGGGCAACCAGGTGCAGCTGGTGGTAAACGTCGAAGCCCTGTTGGTCAGGGAAAGCCCGGAGCCGCGATGTCTGTGGTGCTGTAGATGCGCTGGGAATGGCTGGTGAGGAGCAGCAAGAGCTTGACTGGCTGGCACTTTTGCTGTGGGAGCAATCGTCCGACGTTCGTGATTTTTCTTTTATTTTTTTCAGCGGGCGCCCAGGTTCAGCTGGTGGTAAACGTCGAAGCCCTGTTGGTCAGGGAAAGCGCAGAACCCCGATGTTTGTGGTGCTGTAGATGCACTGCCAAAGTCCGGTGAGGAGCAGCAAGAGTTTGAGGTGCTGGCACTTTTGGTGTGGGAGCAATCGTCCGACGTTCGTGATTTTTCGGGGTTTTATTTCAGTGGGAGCCCAGGTGCAGCTGGTGGTAAACGTCGAAGCCCTGTTCGTCAGGGAAAGCCCGGAGCCCCGATGTCTGTGGTGCTGTAGATGCGCTGGGAATGGCCGGTGAGGGGTAGCAAGAGCTTGAGTTGCTGGCACTTTTGGTGTGAGAGCAATCGTCCGACGTTCGTGATATTTGGGGATTTTTTTTCCAGTGGGCGCCTAGGTTCAGCTGGTAATAAACTTCTAAGCCCTGTTGGTCAGGGAACGCCCGGAGCCCCGATGTCTGTGGTGCTGTAGATGCGCTGGGAATGGAAGGTGAGGAGCACCTACAGCTTGACTGGCTGGCAATTTCGGTGTGGGAGCAATCGTCCGACGTTCGTGATTTTTCGGGGTTCTTTTCAGTGGGCGCCCAGGTTCAGCTGGTGGTAAATGTCGAAGGCCTGTTGGTCAGGGAAAGCCCGGAGCCCCGATGTCTGTGGTGCTGTAGATGCGCTGCCAATGGCTGGGGAGGAGCAGCAAGAGCTTGACTGGCTGGCACTTTCGGTGTGGGAGCAATTGTCCGACGTTTTTGATTTTTTAGGGTTTTTTTTCAGTGGGCGCCCATGTGCAGCTGGTGGTAAATGTCGAAGCCCTGTTGGTCAGGGAAAGCCCGGAGCCGCGATGTCTGTGGTGCTTTAGATGCGCTGGTAATGCCCGGTGAGGAGCAGCTAGAGGTTGACTGTCTGGCACTTTCGGTGTGGGAGCAATTGTCCGACGTTCGTGATTTTTCGGGGTTTTATTTCAGTGGGCGCCCAGGTGCAGCTGGTGGTAAACTTCGAAGCCCTGTTGGTCAGGGAAAGCCCGGAGCCCCGATGTCTGTGGTGCTGTAGATGCGCTGGGAATGGCTGGTGAGAAGCAGCATGAGCTTGACTGGCTGGCATTTAAGGTGTGGCAGGAATCGTCTGATGTTCGTGATATTTCGTTTATTTTTTTTAGTGGGCGCCCATGTGCAGCGGGTGGTAAACGTCGAAGCCCTGTTGGTCAGGGAAAGCCCGGAGCCCCGATGTCTGTGGCGCTGTAGATGCGCTGGGAATGGCTGGTTAGAAGCAGCATGAGCTTGACTGGCTGGCACTTTTGGTGTGGGAGCAATCGTCCGACGTTCGTGATTTTTCGGGGTTATTTTCAGTGGGAGCCCAGGTTCAGCGAGTGGTAAACGTCGAAGCCCTGTTGGTCAGGGGAAGCCCGGAGCCCCGATGTCTGTGGTGTTGTAGATGCACTGCCACTGTCCGGTGAGGAGCAGCAAGAGCTTGACTGGCTGGCACTTTGGGTGTGGGAGCAGTCGTCCGACGTTCGTGATTTTTCGGGGTTTTATTTCAGTGGGCGCCCAGGTTCAGCTGGTGGTAAACTTCGAAGCCCCTTTGGTCAGGGAAAGCCCGGAGCCACGATGTCTGTGGTGCTGTAGATGGGCTGGCAATGGCCGGTGAGCAGCAGCAAGAGCTTGACTGTCTGGCACTTTTGGTGTGAGAGCAATCGTCCGACGTTCGTGATTTTTCGGTGTTCTTTTCAGTGGGAGCCCAGGTTCAGCGAGTGGTAAACGTCGAAGCCCTGTTCGTCAGGGAAAGCCCGGAGCCCCGATGTCTGTGGTGTTGTAGATGCACTGCCACTGTCCGGTGAGGAGCAGCAAGAGCTTGACTGGCTGGCACTTTTGCTGTGGGAGCAATCGTCCGACGTTCGTCATTTTTCAGGGTTTTTTTTCACTGGGCAACCAGGTGCAGCTGGTGGTAAATGTCGAAGGCCTGTTGGTCAGGGAAAGCCCGGAGCCCCGATGTCTGTGGTGCTGTAGATGCGCTGCCAATGGCCGGTGAGGAGCAGCAAGAGCTTGACTGGCTGGCACTTTTGGTGTGGGAGCAATCGTCCGACGTTTGTGATTTTTCGGGGTTTTTTTCAGTGGGCGCACAGGTGCAGCTGGTGGTAAACGTCGAAGCCCTGTTGGTCAGGGAAAGCCCGGAGCCGTGATGTTTGTGGTGCTGTAGATGCACTGCCAAAGTCCGGTGAGGAACAGCAAGAGCTTGAGTTGCTGGCACTTTCTGTGTGGGAGGAATCGTCCGACGTTTGTGATTTTTCGGGGTTTTATTTCAGTGGGCGCCCAGGTTCAGCTGGTGGTAAACATCGAAGCCCTGTTTGTCAGGGAAAGCCCAGAGCCCCGATGTCTGTGGTGCTGTAGATGCGCTGCCAGTGGCCGGTGAGGAGCAGCAAGAGCTTGACTGGCTGGAACTTTTGGTGTGGGAGCAATTGTCCGATGTTCGTGATTTTTCGGGGTTCTTTTCAGTGGGAGCCCAGGTTCAGCGAGTGGTAAACGTCGAAGCCCTGTTGGTCAGGGAAAGCCCGGAGCCCCGATGTCTGTGGTGCTGTAGATGCGCTGCCAAAGTCTGGTGAGGAGCAGCAATAGCTTGAGTTGCTGGCACTTTCGGTGTGGGAGCAATCGTCCGATGTTCGTGATTTTTCGGGGTTCTTTTCAGTTGGCGCCCAGGCTCAGCTGGTGGTAAACGTCGAAGCCCTGTTGGTCCGGGAAAGCCCAGAGCCCCGATGTCTGTGGTGCTGTAGATGCGCTGCCAATGGCCGGTGAGGAACAGCAAGAGCTTGACAGGCTGGCACTTTCGGTGTGGGATCAATCGTCCGACGTTTTTGATTTTTCAGGGTTTTTTTTTCAGTGGGCAACCAGGTGCAGCTGGTGGTAAACGTCGAAGCCCTGTTGGTCAGGGAAAGCCCGGAGCCGCGATGTCTGTGGTGCTGTAGATGCGCTGGGAATGGCTGGTGAGGAGCAGCAAGAGCTTGACTGGCTGGCACTTTTGCTGTGGGAGCAATCGTCCGACGTTCGTGATTTTTCTTTTATTTTTTTCAGCGGGCGCCCAGGTGCAGCTGGTGGTAAATGTCGAAGCCCTGTTTGTCAGGGAAAGCCCAGAGCCCCGATGTCTGTGGTGCTGTAGATGCGCTGGGAATGGGAGGTGAGGAGCAGCAAGAGCTTGAGTTGCTGGCACTTTTGGTGTGGGAGCAATCGTCCGACGTTCGTGATTTTTCGGGGTTTTATTTCAGTGGGTGCCCAGGTGCAGCTGGTGGTAAACGTCGAAGCCCTGTTTGTCAGGGAAAGCCCGGAGCCCCGATGTCTGTGGTGCTGTAGATGCGCTGGGAATGGCCGGGGAGGAGCAGCAAGAGCTTGACTGGCTGGCACTTTCGGTGTGGGAGCAATCGTCCGACGTTCGTGATTTTTCGGGGTTCTTTTCAGTGGGGGCCCAGGTGCAGCTGGTGGTAAATGTCGAAGCCCTGTTGGTCAGGGAAAGCCCGGATCCCCGATGTCTGTCGTGCTGTAGATGCGCTGGGAATGGCTGGTGAGAAGCAGCATGAGCTTGACTGGCTGGCACTTTCGGTGTGGGAGCAATCGTCCGACGTTCGTGATTCTTCGGGGTTTTTTTTCAGTGGGTAACCAGGTGCAGCTGGTGGTAAATGTCGAAGCCCTGTTCGTCAGGGAAAGCCCGGAGCCCCGATGTCTGTGGTGCTGTACATGCGCTGCCAATGGCCGGGGAGGAGCAGCAAAAGCTTGACTGGCTGGCACTTTCGGTGTGGGAGCAATCGTCCGACGTTCGTGATATTTGGGGATTTTTTTTCCAGTGGGCGCCCAGGTTCAGCTGGTAGTAAACTTCTAAGCCCTGTTCGTCAGGGAAAGCCCAGAGCCCCGATGTCTGTGGTGCTGTAGATGCACTGGGAATGGCTGGTGAGGAGCAGCTAGAGCTTGACAGGCTGGCACTTTCGGTGTGGGAGCAATCGTCCGACGTTTGTGATTTTTTGTGTTTTTTTTCAGTGGGCACCCAGGTGCAGCTGGTGGTAAACGTCGAAGCCCTGTTGGTCAGGGAAAGCCCGGAGCCCCGATGTCTGTGGTGCTGTAGATGCACTGCCAAAGTCCGGTGAGTAGCAGCAAGAGCTTGAGTTGCTGGCACTTTTGGTGTGGGAGCAATCGTCCGACGTTTGTGATTTTTCGGGGTTCTTTTCAGTGGGAGCCCAGGTGCAGCTGGTGGTAAACGTCGAAGCCCTGTTGGTCAGGGAAAGCCCGGAGCCCCGATGTCTGTGGTGCTGTACATGCGCTGCCAATGGCCGGTGAGGAGCAGCAAGAGCTTGACTGGCTGGCACTTTCGCTGTGGGAGCAATCGTCCGATGTTCGTGATTTTTCGTTTATTTTTTTCAGTGGGCGCCCAGGTTCAGCTGGTGGTAAACGTCGAAGCCCTGTTCGTCAGGGAAAGCCCAGAGCCCTGATGTCTGTGGTGCTGTAGATGCGCTGCCAATGGCCGGTGAGGAGCAGCAAGAGCTTGACTGGCTGGCACTTTTGGTGTGGGAGCAATCGTCCGATGTTCATGATTTTTCGTTTATTTTTTTCAGTGGGCGCCCAGGTGCAGCTGGTGGTAAATGTCGAAGCCCTGTTGGTCAGGGAAAGCCCGGAGCCGTGATGTCTGTGGTGCTGTAGATGCACTGCCAAAGTCCGGTGAGTAGCAGCAAGAGCTTGAGTTGCTGGCACTTTCTGTGTGGGAGGAATCGTCCGACGTTCGTGATTTTTCGGGGTTTTACTTTCAGTGGGCGCCCAGGTTCAGCTGGTGGTAAAGGTCGAAGCCCTGTTCGTCAGGGAAAGCCCGGAGCCCCGATGTCTGTGGTGCTGTAGATGCGCTGGGAATGGGCGGTGAGGAGCAGCAAGAGCTTGAGTTGCTGGCACTTGAGTTGCTGGCATTAAAAGTGGGTCCCCAGCGATAAGAAATAGAGTTCCTAGTGGACTCTGGAGCAGAAAGATCTACTGTTCAAAAATTGCCCCGGGGGTGTGGGACATCCTCGGAGAAAGTAGAAGTTATTGGAGCAAAAGGAGAGCCTTTTGGGGTTCCCGTAATAAAAAATGTGGTTTTGGAAAGTGATTCTAAATTTGGGGTGGGGTCCTTGCTGTTAGTGCCTGAGGCGGACTATAACTTATTGGGCAGAGATTTAATGATAGAATTAGGGATTGGCTTAGAAGTCATAAAAAATGAACTAAGAATTAAGTTGTGTCCTTTACGGACAGTTGATGAGGGGAAAATAAACCCTGAGGTATGGTACACTCCGGAGACCATTGGAAAATTGGATATTGAACCTTTTTCAGTGACAATAAGAAACCCAGAAATACCAGTGAGAATAAAACAATACCCCCTACCGATGGAGGGGAGACAGGGATTGAAACCTGAGATTCAAAGGTTAATTGAAAAAGGAATATTAGAACCTTGCATGTCCCCTTTTAACACCCCCATCTTACCTGTAAAGAAACCTGATGGGACATACAGATTAGTGCATGATTTACGAGAAATTAACAAACGAACGGTTACCAGATTCCCTGTAGTGGCAAACCCTCATACACTTTTAAGCCAGCTGGGCCCCAATGATCAGTGGTATAGTGTAATTGATTTAAAGGATGCCTTCTGGGCATGCCCCTTAAAGAAAGATTGCAGGGATTATTTTGCTTTTGAATGGGAAGACCCGGACACTTACAGAAAACAACAATTACGGTGGACCGTTTTACCTCAAGGGTTCACCGAGTCTCCAAATTTGTTTGGACAGGCATTAGAACAAATATTGAGGGGGTACGAATTAGGTGGGGGGGTGACCCTTGTCCAGTATGTGGACGATTTACTGTTGGCCGGCAGCGATGAGGAGGCAGTTAGGGAGGAGAGTATTAGGTTGTTAAATTTTTTAAGTTTACAGGGATTAAAGGTGTCGAAATCAAAACTGCAATTTGTCGAAAAGGAAGTGAAATATTTAGGGCACAGATTGAGTAAAGGAACTAAGAAGTTAGACCCAGAAAGAGTTCAGGGCATATTATCATTGCCGGCTCCAAAAACTAAGAGACAGATCAGACAATTGCTGGGCCTTTTGGGATATTGTAGACAATGGATTGAAGGCTATAGTAGGAAAGTAAAATTTTTATATGCTAAGATATCTAAGGATGGCCTATTAAAATGGTCTAAGGATGATGATGAACAATTGGAAGTTTTAAAAATGGATTTGGTAAACACTCCTGTTTTGAGTTTACCGGATGTCAAGAAACCATTTTATTTATTTATTAATGTTGATGAAGGAACAGCATATGGGGTGTTAGTGCAAGAATGGGCAGGGAAGAAAAAGCCTGTAGGATACCTTTCTAAATTGTTAGACCCTGTAAGCAGAGGATGGCCTATCTGCCTACAAGCTATAGTGGCTGCGGCTCTGCTAGTGGAAGAGGCTCACAAAGTTACCTTTGGGGGAGAACTGAAAGTATTATCACCCCACAATATTAGAGGAATTTTACAACAGAAAGCTGAAAAGTGGATTACTGATGCCAGGCTCCTGAAGTACGAGGGTATCCTGATATCTTCACCTAAACTAGAACTTGAAGTTACTGGTTTACAGAATCCAGCACAATTTCTGTACGGGGAACCGTCAGAGGAGATAACTCATGATTGCCTGCACACTATTGAAGAACAAGCCAAAATTAGACCAGATTTGGAGGAAGAAGAGCTAGAGGATGGGGAAAAACTTTTTGTAGATGGATCTTCCCGGGTAATAGAGGGGAAAAGAAAATCAGGATATGCGATAATTAATGGAAAAACATTTAAGGTAATAGAATCAGGGCCCCTGAGTCCCAGTTGGTCGGCTCAAGCATGCGAGTTATACGCAGTTTTAAGAGCTTTACAATTATTAGAAGGAAAAATCGGCACCATCTATACGGATTCCAAATATGCCTTTGGAATAGTGCATACATTTGGGAAAATTTGGGAAGAAAGAGGCTTAATAAATTCCCAGGGAAAGGGATTGGTTCATCAGGAGTTAATAATTGAAATTTTGCAGGCTTTACGGAGGCCGGTAGGAATAGCAGTGGTCCATTTAAAAGGGCATCAGCGGGGATTAACTCCACTGACAAGGGGAAACAATCTAGCAGATCAAGAAGCAAAACGAGCGGCTTTAATGATCTTCAAGGAAAAGAAAGATAGAAAGTTTCCTTGCAAGGATTGTTGGAAGAGCACACTTCATTGTAGCTGTGCGAATCCTAATTATCAGTTTTGTTGTGCGCATGGGGAAGAGTACCACCTGTACAGCTTCACTGTGCAGGAGAAAGACAAGTTAGTCCGAATGGGGGCAAGGGAAGTCAAATCTGGAGAATGGGAACTTCCTGATGGACGAGAGGTCATTTCAAAAACTATGGCTATAAGAATCATGCGCAAGTACCATGAAAACACCCACTGGGGGGTTCAAGCACTAGTAGATCAATTTGCCATAAAATATGCTTGCATTGGGGTATATAATATAGCAAAAAGAATAATTGGAGATTGCCTAATTTGCCAAAAAGTGAACAAGCACCAATTAAGAGAAAGACCATTAGGGGGAAGAGATTTGGCTCACCGACCCTTCGCCAAAATTCAGATAGACTTCACCGAACTACCGAAAGTAGGCAGGTATAGATATTTGTTGGTAATAATAGATCATTTAACACACTTTGTAGAAGCATTTCCAACAGTCAGGGCCACTGCCCAAACGGTGACAAAACTATTGCTTGAAAATGTGATACCTAGGTATGGCTCTATTGAAACTATTGACTCTGATAGGGGACCACATTTTGCTTCAAAAATCATAAAAGAAGTTTTTACTGCTTTGGGGACCAAGTGGGAATATCATACACCCTGGCACCCACAGAGTTCAGGAAAAATAGAGCGGGTAAACGGTGAGATAAAGAAACAACTGACCAAATTAATGATGGAGACCAAATTATCTTGGGTAAAATGCCTTCCCTTAGCCTTATTAAATATTAGAATCCAACCTCACACGGATGTGGGAATCTCCCCTTTCGAAATGTTATATGGAATGCCTTATGATTTGGAGGTTCCCCGAGATCATCCCCAGGCTGAAAATTTACAACTGAAACAGTACATAATCCAACTCATGTCTATGAGGAAACAATTGCGAGATAAAGGCTTAGCAGTACAAAGGCCTCCGTTGGACATTGCAATACACAATATACAACCTGGAGATAACGTTTTAATTAGGCCATGGAAGGAGTCCTCACTAACTCCCCGCTGGGAAGGGCCTTATCTTGTTTTACTCACTACAGAAACCGCCATCCGGACTGCTGAACGGGGGTGGACCCATGCCAGCCGGGTAAAAGGACCCATCTCCGAGGAGCAGTGGGAGAGCTCTGGAGACCCGAATACCTTGAAATTAAAACTGCGAAGAAAAAGACAGACTAATAAATTGAACTGAGCAATGAACATGTATCGGTAAGGCGGAGACGCTTCGCTTGTTAACCTTTTTTTTACAGAAGAACCACACTTGGAGACCTGGAAAATACATGGATACGTAAGGACTATATTGAAATCAGAATTGTGGTTGTAATTGTAATTATCATTATATATATGAGCCTTTAAGAAAAGTGATGTGTCACATAGTTCATATTAATTGTAGCAATAAGTTTGGTAGTAGCAGGGAAGGAACTTACATATCTTTGGAAGTGCCGAAAACAGGAGTAGCCTCGTTTAAACAATTTAAAAATAAAATACCAAAGTGCTACTCCCAGGAGAATCGGGAGCCGAACAGAAAATAAATAAGTGAGGGCCGATTCACTGTCACATTTCTCCTGAAGATTGTCCTTGCCACCAAGAAGATGACATTCCTCGTAGCTCGAAGCAACCGAGTTGACGAGCGAGGTGGAGGGACAAGGTGCTGTGGAGAACTGACCCCTGTCACTGCAGATGATTTAAAGGCCCTCCAAGTGAAAAGGCCCCGAGGTTCCAAATGGGAAAAAGGCACTAGTCAAATTGGCTTAAAACAAAATTGGAGGCTTCACCCTTTTCGGTACGTCCTGACTATTCTGTTTTTAATGTTACCACAAACATGGGGGAAACGGAGCCACCAAGCTCATCAGCCATTCGAATGGACACTGCATCAAGTGGGCATTGATGATGATAAAGTCATACAAACTATAATAACTCCAGGGGCCCCTGCCTTTAAGACCACTCTGTGTCAGTTAGCGCCAGTAGATGGAGCGTGTAAAAATGAAGGTACACCATTTTATCTATGCCCGAGCTCTAACCCTGGGAAATCGTATTGTAACCAACCAGGACAACATTTTTGCGCATACTGGGGTTGTGAAACAATTGCTAACCGGTGGATTCCAGAGCCTGGAAAAGATCCCTTCTTGAAGGTATCTTGGGCCCCTTATGGATGTAAGCCGCAAGTGGTACGTACACTGGATAGAAGTGGGTCTGTCAGTATCGCAAAGTGGAGTTGCAACTACTGGCACTTGAATGTGACCCGACCTCAGGACCCTAGCTGGCTAGTAGGAAGAACTTGGGGAGTTCGTTATAATAAGGAACTAGGGCAAGATAGAGGTGGGCTAATACACATTAAAAAGAAACCAGCCTCGAATGATCCACTGCCAGTAGGCCCCAAGCAGGTCCTGACTGATGATTTGGCTAAGAAAACAGACCCCGACCAGACATTGACTGATAGTTTGGTCAAGGAAACAGAGGGTGATGTAACGAAAGTTATTGTAATGAATAGTACCCAAGCCATCCAAACCCCTGACGAAAACTCTGGGGATAACCCTCTTTGGAAACTGATGCAAGCCAGTTACCTGGTATTAAACCACACAAACCCAAATTAAATCACACAAACCACACAAACACAAACATTGCTGGGTGTGTTGCGATACTAGACCTCCCTTCTATGAGGCAATAGGCATCCACTCAAAGGCGAAAAGGGTAAATGGTTCAAACCCAACACAATGTTTATGGGATTCTGAAGGTCGAAAACCAGGCCTGACGATGCAACATGTATCGGGACAAGGGAGATGTATTGGGAATGTACCCCCAGAGAAAAATAAATTATGCAAGATAAGAGCTTCCCTGAAAGGGAAGCCCCCTGCTGATTGGCTAATACCAGCCCGTAACACCAAATGGATCTGCTCCAAAACTGGAATCACTCCCTGTTTATCTCTTAAATTGTTCAACGAATATGAGGAATATTGCATCCAAGTGATGATAATCCCCCGGATCATATACCACCCTGAGGAATTTGTGCATAATAACCAGAATACCCAGAGTCACCACTTACAGAAACGAGAACCATTTACCTTTACGGCTTTGACAATAGCCACTTTGATAGCTGTAGGAGCAACAGGCGCGGGCACAGGAATAACGTCATTGGTCCAACAAAATCAGAAATTTCAATCACTTAGAATAGCAGTAGACGAAGACTTGGTAAGAATTGAACAATCAATAACTGCCTTGGAAAAATCTGTTAGATCATTATCAGAGGTGGTGCTACAAAACCGAAGGGGGTTAGATTTAATGTTTCTACAACAAGGTGGGCTATGTGCTGCCTTGGGAGAACAATGTTGTGTATATGCTGATCACACAGGGATTGTAAGGGATACTATGACAAAACTTCGGGAAGGCCTAGAAAAACGAAAACGAGAACAAGAAACGCAACAAAGCTGGTATGAGTCCTGGTTTAACCACTCTCCTTGGCTTACCGCATTACTATCTACCATTGCAGGACCCTTGATTATATTAATACTGGTATTAACTTTTGGACCCTGTATATTCAATAGAGTAGTTACAATTGTAAAAAACAGATTGGAAGCAGCTCATTTGATGCTTATGAGAGCCAAGCATGAACCTCTGGGAGGAATACCGGAGGTGGAGGAGACCCTCATTTTGAGCCAGCAGGTGCTTAAGCGATTTGATGAACAAAATAGTGAAAAGAAAAAGGGGGGATTGTAATAAACTGTGAGCTGTTTGTTCATCAAACCTTGTCAGAACAATGGAGAGTTATATGAAATACACAAAGTCGGCCACAAGAAAGTTACATTAAATACACAAGGTCAGCCACAGGCACCTGGCTATGTAAAAACGGCATGCAGGACTGCGAAAGGAGGGAGCGGGGGGGGGCTCATAAAGATGAAGGGTATAAAACCAGTAACTTTCTAACCATATAGTTTGAAGAAGCAATTAGTGGGAGGGGGAAGTCTGGTTTGGAGCAAGAAACAGTCTCACATTATCTCGAGGGAGGGAGGGAGTGATTAAAAGGAGCAAGGATTCGAGAACAGGATGGCACCCATCACATAAATCTCCTTGTTCAAGAAGGACACGAATCGGCTCAGACTGATAAGGACACTGCCAACTTGTGGGAACAGCACATTCCAGGCAAAGGTGAAAAGTACACCGTGAAGAAGACCTACGGCCTTCCTCCCAAAAGACCCCCGAAGACCCTCGCCCACAATTCCTGGGAGAATTTGCGCAAGCGCGAAGGACTGATAAGCTAATTAGCATACGAAGCGAGAGTAGGTGGGTTTAGGTAATGAATATGTATAAGCATCAACGGAATATTTATTGTTTTTACTGTATAAGAATGGGGCGGTTTGCTATCTCGGCGCGCGCCGTTGGCGGAGCAGGAGACTCCCCGGCCGCCCAGTGCTGTTTTGCTTACTGGTCGCTTGCTTTAATAAACCAAATTTTTAATTGGCCAATCTCTGTCAGTTAATTGGACAAAGAGGGCAGATAAACTATAACAGCAGGACGCCATTTTATGGGGGCAGGACGCCATTTTGGGGGGGTAGAAGGCCCAGTTGTGGGGCAGGGGGCCACTTTCGGGGGCAAGAGAGCATTTTGGGGGGCAGGACGCCATTTTGGGGGGTAGAAGGCCCAGTTATGGGGCAGGAGACCACTTTCGGGGGCGAGAGCGCATTTTGTGGGGCAAGGAGGCCATTTTGGGGGTCGCCCCACCCACGGCGAGGGAGGACCCGAGACACCCAATCGCGGCGAGGGACGACCCGAGACACCCAATGGCGGCGAGGGAAGACCTCCGGTGTCCAATGGCGGCAAGGTGAGACCCGAGTGAGCTCCGCCCCCCACCCCCCCAGCTTATGGGCGGGGCCACGTTGGGTTGGCCAACCTGGTTGAGCTCTCAAGACCCGCGATGGCCCCGCCCACGGCGGCCATCTTGGGACAGAACGCTGGGCAGAGATGAGAGGCGGGAAGGGGCCCAGGGGAGTTTTTACTCGTGGCCCATGCCGCGCTGGCAAAGCAGCGCCGTCCCCTCCTCTTCCTCGGAGGAAGGGGGTGGGCGGGGCTTCCTCCCGGCACAGGGCCGTCCGCGGGGGCTCAGCCCTCGTCGCTGCCGGAGACGCTGGCCATGGCGTAGGCGCCGGCGTCGTCCTTGTCGTGCAGCCCCTTCCAGTGAACGCCGCCTGGCCGGGGGAGGGGGGCGGGGCCTAGGCGGGGGGTGCAGCCGCGATGGCCCCGCCCCCTCAGTGAAAAACCGGGTGGCCCTGCCCCCTTCCCGGTTTTATATCGCTCGATGTTAAGCTTGGGAAGAGGGAGGGGTGGAGGGAGGTTATCTTGTTCTCTGTCTCATTATCTTGCTGTTTGTAGTAATAAATGAATAGTTTTCCCCAAGTCGAGTCTGTTTTGCCCGTGACGGTAAATTTAAGGATTTCTCCCTGTCCTTATCTCAAACCTCGAGCCGTTTTTCCTTACATTATCTCCCCCTGTTCTCTCGGAGGGTGGGAGGAGTGAGAGAGAGACTGCGTAGTCTGGTCCTGATCGGGGCTGAACTACGACAGTGTTACTTTCTTAAACATTCTCCAAACCCATAGGTACAGCACAATAGTTAATATTAATAAAACCCCTAAGCTAATCAATAAGATCACAACGGGGCGCACCATAGTATTAAGGATCCCTGTTGCCTCTGTCCCAGCCCCACTCATGCCCTGAGTACATTTCCATTTTGTGCATAACCACAGTGGCCAAGTTTAAGCCCGACCGTTTAAAAGGTGGTCCCATGCTTCCTGTAAACCCAAGGGAGGCGTGAGACCACGGCCATTTGGTGTCCTTTTGATTACAAGTTAGTGGTAAGATGCAGGAAAATATTGTAAGCCCAATCACAATTCCAATTAAACAATTGGTCATTTTAGGATTTAGTTGGTCTAGTGGATTAGTACAGCTACTTCTGTAGATAATGTACTGCCTTTGGTGACCTGCTAAAATGGGTTTTATATTTCCTATAATAAAATGACAAATAAGATATAAACTGTACCGATGACAGATTTGGGCGAGATTAGTTACTGGCCGGTCCCGGTTTCTTTGTCCGGTATCGTTTGCTGTGGTGTCCCTCCGGTTCACTACTGCACTGTTCCCGCCCTTATCCGTTCGAACGAGTTTAAGTCTCAAGTCTTCGTTGTTGTCTGGAGTTACTTTCCACAAGGTTGCAGAGGCTCTCTTGATCCGAGTATGGTGTATCCAGGAGTTCTGTCCCTTTACCTTAATTGCCGTGTAGGTGGAGAGGAGGACTTGAAAAGGTCCGGCCCACTGTGGTTCCAGAGTTTTTTCTGTAAGAGACTTAACATATACATAGTCCCCTGGTTGTATATCGTGAACAGGCCCATCCAGACCCCTACGACGTGTTCCCATTGCATGTTTTTCAATTCTTTTTAATTGTTTGTTTAGTGCCACCATATAGGAGGTCATTATTTCTTCACCAATTTGTGAAGACGTTCCCTTTTGTACCCCATAGGGTCGTCCATATAGAATTTCGAATGGACTAAGCCCTTCTCTTGCTCTTGGTCTGGTTCGTATTCGTATAAGAGCTAATGGTAAAGTTAGATTAGTTTCCTGACCCAACTTGACAATCTGTTGTTTGATTAGGTGATTCATTTTCTCCACCTGGCCACTTGATTGTGGTCGGTAAGAGGTATGTAATTGCCACTCTATCCCTAGATGGTGGCTAATTGCTTGTACTATTCTGGACACAAAATGTGGTCCTCTATCCGATGACATTACTGCTGCGACTCCAAACCTAGGTACTATTTCCTGGAGCAGTATTTTGGTTACTTCCCAGGCTTTAGCAGTTCCGCACGGGAAAGCTTCTGGCCAGCCTGAAAAGGTATCCGTAAGTACTAATAAGTATCGATACCCCCCTTTTCTAGGGAGTTCTGAGAAATCAATCTGCCAACGTTGTCCCGGACCATTCCCCTTTCCGATTTTTTCAAGTTTCGGCCCTTTTACAACTTTAGGATTAGTCTGGAGACAAAGATCACATTGTTGAGTTACTTGTCTAACGGTAGTGTCTAAGTTTCACGCTATTATGTTCCTGATGAGATCTTTATATAGGGCTTCTGCCCCCCCCTCCCCCCAGTGTCTTTTTCTATGTTCTTCTCGGACTACTGACCATATCATGTAGGAGGGAATTACTACCCTCCCGTGTGAGGGGTAGTAATTGGCCCACCCTTCCTCATTATATGACCCCTTTAGATCATTAATAAGTTTGCCGACTTCCTTTGTGTATTCTGGTTTACCTTCTAGAAATACCTGTCCATCAGGTATTAGCGCACCCTCTACCTTGATTGTTTCTCTAGCTGCTTGTTTTGCTTCCCTATCTGCCAGCTCATTTCCTCTTTCCAATTCTGTGCTCACTTTCTGGTGTGCTTTAATATGCATAATTGCCACCTTTTTGGGAAGCTGGACTGCATTCAGGATTTTCAAAATCCCTTCTGCGTGTTTGATGGTTTTTCCATGAGAATTTAACAGTCCTCTTTCCTTCCATATTGCTCCATGGGCATGTACCACCCCAAAGGCATATTTAGGGTCAGTCCAAATGTTTACAGTCCTTCCCTGGGCTCTCTCCAGGGCTCAGGTAAGGGCTATGATCTCGGCCTTTTGGGCTGAGACGTCGGCTGATAGTGGCCTGGACTCTATCACCTTTTCAAAAGTGGTAACAGCATATCCGGAATGTCGCCTTCCATTTAACATATAGCTGCTTCCATCGGTGAACCAATGTTCGGCTCCATCGACAGGGACATCTTTAAGATCCGTTCGACTAGAATACATGGTTTCAATTGTTTCCAAGCAGTCATGACTCACCGGCTCCCCGATGTTCCCATCAAGGAATGAGGCCGGATTGATGATGTTTGTGGTCACGATTTCAACATCATCCTGTTCAACCATTATAGCTTGATATTTCAGGAACCTTTGTGGGGAAAGCCAATGCCCTCCTTTTGCTTCAAGGACCGCAGATACAGTCTGGGAAACTAGGACAGTCATTTTCTGGCCTAGAGTGAACTTTCAGGCTTCTTGAATGTTTAGAATGACAGCTGCTACTGCTCTCAGACAGCTGGGCCACTGTCGCAGTTCAGCCCTGATCAGGACCAGACTACACAGTCTCTCTCTCGCTCCCCCCACCCTCCTAGAGAATAGGGGGAGATGATATAAGAAAAACGGCTCGAGGTTTGAGATAAGGACGGGAAGAAATTTGTAAAGTTACCGTTACAGGCAAAACAGACTCGACTTGGGGAAAAACACTCATTTATTTCTAAAACTAGCAGGAGAATGAGACAGGGAACAAGATAACCTCCCCCCACTCCTCCCTCTTCCCGGGCTTAACATTATCTCTACTACCTTCCCCTCCCGAGCAGCATGGAGGGGGGGTCGGGGGCGGGGGGGGGGGAATGGGGGTCGCAGTCAGTTCATCACGCGTTGTTTTACGCCTCTGTGTCATTGTTGGGGGAAGAACTCCTTGCATTCCTCCTCTGCTCCAGCGTGGGGTCCCTCCCACGGGCCACAGTCCTCCGTGAAACTGCCCCGGCATGGGTCATCTCTTCCACAGGGTGCAGTCCCTCTAGAACAGCTGTCCCAGCGGGCCCTCCACGGGGCACAGTCTCCTTCAGGCCTCTACCTGTTCCGGCGTGGGGTCCTCCACAGGCTGCAGGTGGACCTCTGCCCCTCCGTGGACCTCCATGGGCTGCAGGGGGACAACCTGCTCCACCATGGTCGTCACCACGAGTTGCAGAGGAATCTTGGCCAGAAGCCATATTACTCCTCCCCCTCCTTCTTCACTGACCTTGGCGTCTGCAGCCGTTCCTCGCAACAGGCTGGCAGACGCCTCTCAGGATCCTTTTTACATCTTATTCACTTCAACTGCTCCTCTCCACTTCTTGCAGCCAGGCCGGGCCGAGTTGGGCCCAGTCGGCTGCCCGGCGGGAGGCCAGAGGGTGAGGCCTGCAAGGCCCACAAGGCTCGCGCTTCCCCCTCTCTGCCCCCCGCTCAGCTGCTTCACATCTCTCCCTTTTTTTTTTTCTGTTTCCCCCTTCTTAAATATGTTATAGCAGAGGCATTATCACAGAACATTCTGCTACCAATTGGCTCGGCCTTGGCCAGCAGTGGGTCCGCCCTAGGCCCGGCCGAGTCCGCTGAACAAAGGGGAGCGACTTCTAGCAGTTTCCTACAGAAGCTACCACCTTAGCACCCCCCCACTAACAAAACCAGAACAGCCACCCTTTTGCAGCGGCATCCAGCTGTTTGGAGAAGTATGCTACCGCCCGTCTGTATGGTCCCAAATCTTGTGCCAATATTCCTAGTGCCATTCCTTGTTTTTCGTGGGAAAATAGAAAAAATGGCTTACTCACATCAGGAAGTCCCAATGCCGATGCCGACATCAGGGCTTTCTTCAGCTGATGGAAGGCTCGATCTGACTCAGCATCCCACTGGAGATCCTTTTGGTTAGCTGCTATCAGGGAATAGAGTGGCTTAAACAGGCAGACCATAATCACATATCCAAAGTTGGCACCACCCGTCATTCCTAAGAATGTCCGTAGTTCCTTTATAGTTTGTGGTCGGGGGCTTTGGCATATGGCCTCTTTCCGGGCTTGTCCTAGGATCCGTTGTCCGGCACTGATCTCGTACCCCAGGTACGTGACCTGGGGTTGTAACAAAGCCTGTGCCTTTTTCTTAGAAACCCGATATCCCTGTAGTCCCAGGAAATTTAACAGACTCACGGTCCAAATGACACAGGATTCTTTGGTTCTGGTTGCAATAAGAAGGTCGTCTACATACTGTAACACCTTCCCTTCTTCTGAAGGTGGTTCCCATGATTCCAAGTCCTTTGCTAGCTGATTCCTCAAAACTGTGGGGCACGAGAAGTGCCTGCTCCGGAGGCTTCTTGCGAGCAGCGCTAAAAGCACGCGAACATCGCGTTTCTGTGCTTTCCTGAACAGCTTGCGCTGGGACAGTTACAGCCGTGTTTTGCAAGCTGTCCGGGGTTCTGAGGCACTAAAAGTGCGGATGTGTGGCGACTGTCCAAGACGAGAACCGGCTGCTCTGAAAGCCCTTCCTGCTCGTCACGTACGCTTTCTAGCAGCTCTACGGACACACACGCGTCAGCCTCTTCACTGTTCTACACAGCTAGCACGCTGGCAGTTACCGTCAACTTGGAAGCAGCCGCGCAGAAGGCAGTCGCCCTGCAACCGGCGAACAGCGCACATTCGCGGCTACACGCGAGCTGGCCGCACTCGGAGCTTTCGCGGCTCTTCTCTCGCTCTTTCCCGCAGAGCTCCGGCGATGCACAACTCGAACCGCGAAAGCCGCAATGAGCTTTGTGCAAGCTGCGCAGAAGAAACAAGGCACTAAACCGGCAAATGTCCAGCTAATCTCCAACGTGAAAAGGGTCAGCAAGGAAAGCTCTTGCTAACAGCCCAGAAGCATTGCGACTCTTCTCTGGATGATTTGCCCACCAACACTTCACATCAGCTCAAGCCGGCTGCCCGGAGGAAAAGAGGCTAGGAAAGATCGTAGCAGGCACGGTTGTTGCTGCACGAGAAGTGCCTGCTCCGGAGGCTTCTTGCGAGCAGCGCTAAAAGCACGCGAACATCGCGTTTCTGTGCTTTCCTGAACAGCTTGCGCTGGGACAGTTACAGCCGTGTTTTGCAAGCTGTCCGGGGTTCTGAGGCACTAAAAGTGCGGATGTGTGGCGACTGTGCAAGACGAGAACCGGCTGCTCTGAAAGCCCTTCCTGCTCGTCACGTACGCTTTCTAGCAGCTCTACGGACACACACGCGTCAGCCTCTTCACTGTCCTACACAGCTAGCACGCTGGCAGTTACCGTCAACTTGGAAGCAGCCGCGCAGAAGGCACTCGCCCTGCAACCGGCGAACAGCGCACATTCGCGGCTACACGCGAGCTGGCCGCACTCGGAGCTTTCGCGGCTCTTCTCTCGCTCTTTCCCGCAGAGCTCCGGCGATGCACAACTCGAACCGCGAAAGCCGCAATGAGCTTTGTGCAAGCTGCGCAGAAGAAACAAGGCACTAAACCGGCAAATGTCCAGCTAATCTCCAACGTGAAAAGGCTCAGCAAGGAAAGCTCTTGCTAACAGCCCAGAAGCATTGCGACGCTTCTCTGGATGATTTGCCCACCAACACTTCACATCAGCTCAAGCCGGCTGCCCGGAGGAAAAGAGGCTAGGAAAGATCGTAGCAGGCACGGTTGTTGCTGCACGAGAAGTGCCTGCTCCGGAGGCTTCTTGCGAGCAGCGCTAAAAGCACGCGAACATCGCGTTTCTGTGCTTTCCTGAACAGCTTGCGCTGGGACAGTTACAGCCGTGTTTTGCAAGCTGTCCGGGGTTCTGAGGCACTAAAAGTGCGGATGTGTGGCGACTGTGCAAGACGAGAACCGGCTGCTCTGAAAGCCCTTCCTGCTCGTCACGTACGCTTTCTAGCAGCTCTACGGACACACACGCGTCAGCCTCTTCACTGTCCTACACAGCTAGCACGCTGGCAGTTACCGTCAACTTGGAAGCAGCCGCGCAGAAGGCACTCGCCCTGCAACCGGCGAACAGCGCACATTCGCGGCTACACGCGAGCTGGCCGCACTCGGAGCTTTCGCGGCTCTTCTCTCGCTCTTTCCCGCAGAGCTCCGGCGATGCACAACTCGAACCGCGAAAGCCGCAATGAGCTTTGTGCAAGCTGCGCAGAAGAAACAAGGCACTAAACCGGCAAATGTCCAGCTAATCTCCAACGTGAAAAGGCTCAGCAAGGAAAGCTCTTGCTAACAGCCCAGAAGCATTGCGACGCTTCTCTGGATGATTTGCCCACCAACACTTCACATCAGCTCAAGCCGGCTGCCCGGAGGAAAAGAGGCTAGGAAAGATCGTAGCAGGCACGGTTGTTGCTGCACGAGAAGTGCCTGCTCCGGAGGCTTCTTGCGAGCAGCGCTAAAAGCACGCGAACATCGCGTTTCTGTGCTTTCCTGAACAGCTTGCGCTGGGACAGTTACAGCCGTGTTTTGCAAGCTGTCCGGGGTTCTGAGGCACTAAAAGTGCGGATGTGTGGCGACTGTGCAAGACGAGAACCGGCTGCTCTGAAAGCCCTTCCTGCTCGTCACGTACGCTTTCTAGCAGCTCTACGGACACACACGCGTCAGCCTCTTCACTGTCCTACACAGCTAGCACGCTGGCAGTTACCGTCAACTTGGAAGCAGCCGCGCAGAAGGCACTCGCCCTGCAACCGGCGAACAGCGCACATTCGCGGCTACACGCGAGCTGGCCGCACTCGGAGCTTTCGCGGCTCTTCTCTCGCTCTTTCCCGCAAGAGCTCCGGCGATGCACAACTCGAACCGCGAAAGCCGCAATGAGCTTTGTGCAAGCTGCGCAGAAGAAACAAGGCACTAAACCGGCAAATGTCCAGCTAATCCCCAACGTGAAAAGGGTCAGCAAGGAAAGCTCTTGCTAACAGCCCAGAAGCATTGCGACGCTTCTCTGGATGATTTGCCCACCAACACTTCACATCAGCTCAAGCCGGCTGCCCGGAGGAAAAGAGGCTAGGAAAGATCGTAGCAGGCACGGTTGTTGCTGCACGAGAAGTGCCTGCTCCGGAGGCTTCTTGCGAGCAGCGCTAAAAGCACGCGAACATCGCGTTTCTGTGCTTTCCTGAACAGCTTACGCTGGGACAGTTACAGCCGTGTTTTGCAAGCTGTCCGGGGTTCTGAGGCACTAAAAGTGCGGATGTGTGGCGACTGTCCAAGACGAGAACCGGCTGCTCTGAAAGCCCTTCCTGCTCGTCACGTACGCTTTCTAGCAGCTCTACGGACACACACGCGTCAGCCTCTTCACTGTCCTACACAGCTAGCACGCTGGCAGTTACCGTCAACTTGGAAGCAGCCGCGCAGAAGGCAGTCGCCCTGCAACCGGCGAACAGCGCACATTCGCGGCTACACGCGAGCTGGCCGCACTCGGAGCTTTCGCGGCTCTTCTCTCGCTCTTTCCCGCAGAGCTCCGGCGATGCACAACTCGAACCGCGAAAGCCGCAATGAGCTTTGTGCAAGCTGCGCAGAAGAAACAAGGCACTAAACCGGAAAATGTCCAGCTAATCTCCAACGTGAAAAGGCTCAGCAAGGAAAGCTCTTGCTAACAGCCCAGAAGCATTGCGACGCTTCTCTGGATGATTTGCCCACCAACACTTCACATCAGCTCAAGCCGGCTGCCCGGAGGAAAAGAGGCTAGGAAAGATCGTAGCAGGCACGGTTGTTGCTGCACGAGAAGTGCCTGCTCCGGAGGCTTCTTGCGAGCAGCGCTAAAAGCACGCGAACATCGCGTTTCTGTGCTTTCCTGAACAGCTTGCGCTGGGACAGTTACAGCCGTGTTTTGCAAGCTGTCCGGGGTTCTGAGGCACTAAAAGTGCGGATGTGTGGCGACTGTGCAAGACGAGAACCGGCTGCTCTGAAAGCCCTTCCTGCTCGTCACGTACGCCTTCTAGCAGCTCTACGGACACACACGCGTCAGCCTCTTCACTGTCCTACACAGCTAGCACGCTGGCAGTTACCGTCAACTTGGAAGCAGCCGCGCAGAAGGCAGTCGCCCTGCAACCGGCGAACAGCGCACATTCGCGGCTACACGCGAGCTGGCCGCACTCGGAGCTTTCGCGGCTCTTCTCTCGCTCTTTCCCGCAGAGCTCCGGCGATGCACAACTCGAACCGCGAAAGCCGCAATGAGCTTTGTGCAAGCTGCGCAGAAGAAACAAGGCACTAAACCGGCAAATGTCCAGCTAATCTCCAACGTGAAAAGGGTCAGCAAGGAAAGCTCTTGCTAACAGCCCAGAAGCATTGCGACGCTTCTCTGGATGATTTGCCCACCAACACTTCACATCAGCTCAAGCCGGCTGCCCGGAGGAAAAGAGGCTAGGAAAGATCGTAGCAGGCACGGTTGTTGCTGCACGAGAAGTGCCTGCTCCGGAGGCTTCTTGCGAGCAGCGCTAAAAGCACGCGAACATCGCGTTTCTGTGCTTTCCTGAACAGCTTGCGCTGGGACAGTTACAGCCGTGTTTTGCAAGCTGTCCGGGGTTCTGAGGCACTAAAAGTGCGGATGTGTGGCGACTGTGCAAGACGAGAACCGGCTGCTCTGAAAGCCCTTCCTGCTCGTCACGTACGCTTTCTAGCAGCTCTACGGACACACACGCGTCAGCCTCTTCACTGTCCTACACAGCTAGCACGCTGGCAGTTACCGTCAACTTGGAAGCAGCCGCGCAGAAGGCAGTCGCCCTGCAACCGGCGAACAGCGCACATTCGCGGCTACACGCGAGCTGGCCGCACTCGGAGCTTTCGCGGCTCTTCTCTCGCTCTTTCCCGCAGAGCTCCGGCGATGCACAACTCGAACCGCGAAAGCCGCAATGAGCTTTGTGCAAGCTGCGCAGAAGAAACAAGGCACTAAACCGGCAAATGTCCAGCTAATCTCCAACGTGAAAAGGGTCAGCAAGGAAAGCTCTTGCTAACAGCCCAGAAGCATTGCGACGCTTCTCTGGATGATTTGCCCACCAACACTTCACATCAGCTCAAGCCGGCTGCCCGGAGGAAAAGAGGCTAGGAAAGATCGTAGCAGGCACGGTTGTTGCTGCACGAGAAGTGCCTGCTCCGGAGGCTTCTTGCGAGCAGCGCTAAAAGCACGCGAACATCGCGTTTCTGTGCTTTCCTGAACAGCTTGCGCTGGGACAGTTACAGCCGTGTTTTGCAAGCTGTCCGGGGTTCTGAGGCACTAAAAGTGCGGATGTGTGGCGACTGTGCAAGACGAGAACCGGCTGCTCTGAAAGCCCTTCCTGCTCGTCACGTACGCTTTCTAGCAGCTCTACGGACACACACGCGTCAGCCTCTTCACTGTCCTACACAGCTAGCACGCTGGCAGTTACCGTCAACTTGGAAGCAGCCGCGCAGAAGGCAGTCGCCCTCCAACCGGCGAACAGCGCACATTCGCGGCTACACGCGAGCTGGCCGCACTCGGAGCTTTCGCGGCTCTTCTCTCGCTCTTTCCCGCAGAGCTCCGGCGATGCACAACTCGAACCGCGAAAGCCGCAATGAGCTTTGTGCAAGCTGCGCAGAAGAAACAAGGCACTAAACCGGCAAATGTCCAGCTAATCTCCAACGTGAAAAGGCTCAGCAAGGAAAGCTCTTGCTAACAGCCCAGAAGCATTGCGACGCTTCTCTGGATGATTTGCCCACCAACACTTCACATCAGCTCAAGCCGGCTGCCCGGAGGAAAAGAGGCTAGGAAAGATCGTAGCAGGCACGGTTGTTGCTGCACGAGAAGTGCCTGCTCCGGAGGCTTCTTGCGAGCAGCGCTAAAAGCACGCGAACATCGCGTTTCTGTGCTTTCCTGAACAGCTTGCGCTGGGACAGTTACAGCCGTGTTTTGCAAGCTGTCCGGGGTTCTGAGGCACTAAAAGTGCGGATGTGTGGCGACTGTGCAAGACGAGAACCGGCTGCTCTGAAAGCCCTTCCTGCTCGTCACGTACGCTTTCTAGCAGCTCTACGGACACACACGCGTCAGCCTCTTCACTGTCCTACACAGCTAGCACGCTGGCAGTTACCGTCAACTTGGAAGCAGCCGCGCAGAAGGCACTCGCCCTGCAACCGGCGAACAGCGCACATTCGCGGCTACACGCGAGCTGGCCGCACTCGGAGCTTTCGCGGCTCTTCTCTCGCTCTTTCCCGCAGAGCTCCGGCGATGCACAACTCGAACCGCGAAAGCCGCAATGAGCTTTGTGCAAGCTGCGCAGAAGAAACAAGGCACTAAACCGGCAAATGTCCAGCTAATCTCCAACGTGAAAAGGCTCAGCAAGGAAAGCTCTTGCTAACAGCCCAGAAGCATTGCGACGCTTCTCTGGATGATTTGCCCACCAACACTTCACATCAGCTCAAGCCGGCTGCCCGGAGGAAAAGAGGCTAGGAAAGATCGTAGCAGGCACGGTTGTTGCTGCACGAGAAGTGCCTGCTCCGGAGGCTTCTTGCGAGCAGCGCTAAAAGCACGCGAACATCGCGTTTCTGTGCTTTCCTGAACAGCTTACGCTGGGACAGTTACAGCCGTGTTTTGCAAGCTGTCCGGGGTTCTGAGGCACTAAAAGTGCGGATGTGTGGCGACTGTCCAAGACGAGAACCGGCTGCTCTGAAAGCCCTTCCTGCTCGTCACGTACGCTTTCTAGCAGCTCTACGGACACACACGCGTCAGCCTCTTCACTGTCCTACACAGCTAGCACGCTGGCAGTTACCGTCAACTTGGAAGCAGCCGCGCAGAAGGCAGTCGCCCTGCAACCGGCGAACAGCGCACATTCGCGGCTACACGCGAGCTGGCCGCACTCGGAGCTTTCGCGGCTCTTCTCTCGCTCTTTCCCGCAGAGCTCCGGCGATGCACAACTCGAACCGCGAAAGCCGCAATGAGCTTTGTGCAAGCTGCGCAGAAGAAACAAGGCACTAAACCGGAAAATGTCCAGCTAATCTCCAACGTGAAAAGGCTCAGCAAGGAAAGCTCTTGCTAACAGCCCAGAAGCATTGCGACGCTTCTCTGGATGATTTGCCCACCAACACTTCACATCAGCTCAAGCCGGCTGCCCGGAGGAAAAGAGGCTAGGAAAGATCGTAGCAGGCACGGTTGTTGCTGCACGAGAAGTGCCTGCTCCGGAGGCTTCTTGCGAGCAGCGCTAAAAGCACGCGAACATCGCGTTTCTGTGCTTTCCTGAACAGCTTGCGCTGGGACAGTTACAGCCGTGTTTTGCAAGCTGTCCGGGGTTCTGAGGCACTAAAAGTGCGGATGTGTGGCGACTGTGCAAGACGAGAACCGGCTGCTCTGAAAGCCCTTCCTGCTCGTCACGTACGCCTTCTAGCAGCTCTACGGACACACACGCGTCAGCCTCTTCACTGTCCTACACAGCTAGCACGCTGGCAGTTACCGTCAACTTGGAAGCAGCCGCGCAGAAGGCAGTCGCCCTGCAACCGGCGAACAGCGCACATTCGCGGCTACACGCGAGCTGGCCGCACTCGGAGCTTTCGCGGCTCTTCTCTCGCTCTTTCCCGCAGAGCTCCGGCGATGCACAACTCGAACCGCGAAAGCCGCAATGAGCTTTGTGCAAGCTGCGCAGAAGAAACAAGGCACTAAACCGGCAAATGTCCAGCTAATCTCCAACGTGAAAAGGGTCAGCAAGGAAAGCTCTTGCTAACAGCCCAGAAGCATTGCGACGCTTCTCTGGATGATTTGCCCACCAACACTTCACATCAGCTCAAGCCGGCTGCCCGGAGGAAAAGAGGCTAGGAAAGATCGTAGCAGGCACGGTTGTTGCTGCACGAGAAGTGCCTGCTCCGGAGGCTTCTTGCGAGCAGCGCTAAAAGCACGCGAACATCGCGTTTCTGTGCTTTCCTGAACAGCTTGCGCTGGGACAGTTACAGCCGTGTTTTGCAAGCTGTCCGGGGTTCTGAGGCACTAAAAGTGCGGATGTGTGGCGACTGTGCAAGACGAGAACCGGCTGCTCTGAAAGCCCTTCCTGCTCGTCACGTACGCTTTCTAGCAGCTCTACGGACACACACGCGTCAGCCTCTTCACTGTCCTACACAGCTAGCACGCTGGCAGTTACCGTCAACTTGGAAGCAGCCGCGCAGAAGGCAGTCGCCCTGCAACCGGCGAACAGCGCACATTCGCGGCTACACGCGAGCTGGCCGCACTCGGAGCTTTCGCGGCTCTTCTCTCGCTCTTTCCCGCAGAGCTCCGGCGATGCACAACTCGAACCGCGAAAGCCGCAATGAGCTTTGTGCAAGCTGCGCAGAAGAAACAAGGCACTAAACCGGCAAATGTCCAGCTAATCTCCAACGTGAAAAGGGTCAGCAAGGAAAGCTCTTGCTAACAGCCCAGAAGCATTGCGACGCTTCTCTGGATGATTTGCCCACCAACACTTCACATCAGCTCAAGCCGGCTGCCCGGAGGAAAAGAGGCTAGGAAAGATCGTAGCAGGCACGGTTGTTGCTGCACGAGAAGTGCCTGCTCCGGAGGCTTCTTGCGAGCAGCGCTAAAAGCACGCGAACATCGCGTTTCTGTGCTTTCCTGAACAGCTTGCGCTGGGACAGTTACAGCCGTGTTTTGCAAGCTGTCCGGGGTTCTGAGGCACTAAAAGTGCGGATGTGTGGCGACTGTGCAAGACGAGAACCGGCTGCTCTGAAAGCCCTTCCTGCTCGTCACGTACGCTTTCTAGCAGCTCTACGGACACACACGCGTCAGCCTCTTCACTGTCCTACACAGCTAGCACGCTGGCAGTTACCGTCAACTTGGAAGCAGCCGCGCAGAAGGCAGTCGCCCTCCAACCGGCGAACAGCGCACATTCGCGGCTACACGCGAGCTGGCCGCACTCGGAGCTTTCGCGGCTCTTCTCTCGCTCTTTCCCGCAGAGCTCCGGCGATGCACAACTCGAACCGCGAAAGCCGCAATGAGCTTTGTGCAAGCTGCGCAGAAGAAACAAGGCACTAAACCGGCAAATGTCCAGCTAATCTCCAACGTGAAAAGGCTCAGCAAGGAAAGCTCTTGCTAACAGCCCAGAAGCATTGCGACGCTTCTCTGGATGATTTGCCCACCAACACTTCACATCAGCTCAAGCCGGCTGCCCGGAGGAAAAGAGGCTAGGAAAGATCGTAGCAGGCACGGTTGTTGCTGCACGAGAAGTGCCTGCTCCGGAGGCTTCTTGCGAGCAGCGCTAAAAGCACGCGAACATCGCGTTTCTGTGCTTTCCTGAACAGCTTGCGCTGGGACAGTTACAGCCGTGTTTTGCAAGCTGTCCGGGGTTCTGAGGCACTAAAAGTGCGGATGTGTGGCGACTGTGCAAGACGAGAACCGGCTGCTCTGAAAGCCCTTCCTGCTCGTCACGTACGCTTTCTAGCAGCTCTACGGACACACACGCGTCAGCCTCTTCACTGTCCTACACAGCTAGCACGCTGGCAGTTACCGTCAACTTGGAAGCAGCCGCGCAGAAGGCACTCGCCCTGCAACCGGCGAACAGCGCACATTCGCGGCTACACGCGAGCTGGCCGCACTCGGAGCTTTCGCGGCTCTTCTCTCGCTCTTTCCCGCAGAGCTCCGGCGATGCACAACTCGAACCGCGAAAGCCGCAATGAGCTTTGTGCAAGCTGCGCAGAAGAAACAAGGCACTAAACCGGCAAATGTCCAGCTAATCTCCAACGTGAAAAGGCTCAGCAAGGAAAGCTCTTGCTAACAGCCCAGAAGCATTGCGACGCTTCTCTGGATGATTTGCCCACCAACACTTCACATCAGCTCAAGCCGGCTGCCCGGAGGAAAAGAGGCTAGGAAAGATCGTAGCAGGCACGGTTGTTGCTGCACGAGAAGTGCCTGCTCCGGAGGCTTCTTGCGAGCAGCGCTAAAAGCACGCGAACATCGCGTTTCTGTGCTTTCCTGAACAGCTTGCGCTGGGACAGTTACAGCCGTGTTTTGCAAGCTGTCCGGGGTTCTGAGGCACTAAAAGTGCGGATGTGTGGCGACTGTGCAAGACGAGAACCGGCTGCTCTGAAAGCCCTTCCTGCTCGTCACGTACGCTTTCTAGCAGCTCTACGGACACACACGCGTCAGCCTCTTCACTGTCCTACACAGCTAGCACGCTGGCAGTTACCGTCAACTTGGAAGCAGCCGCGCAGAAGGCAGTCGCCCTGCAACCGGCGAACAGCGCACATTCGCGGCTACACGCGAGCTGGCCGCACTCGGAGCTTTCGCGGCTCTTCTCTCGCTCTTTCCCGCAGAGCTCCGGCGATGCACAACTCGAACCGCGAAAGCCGCAATGAGCTTTGTGCAAGCTGCGCAGAAGAAACAAGGCACTAAACCGGCAAATGTCCAGCTAATCTCCAACGTGAAAAGGGTCAGCAAGGAAAGCTCTTGCTAACAGCCCAGAAGCATTGCGACGCTTCTCTGGATGATTTGCCCACCAACACTTCACATCAGCTCAAGCCGGCTGCCCGGAGGAAAAGAGGCTAGGAAAGATCGTAGCAGGCACGGTTGTTGCTGCACGAGAAGTGCCTGCTCCGGAGGCTTCTTGCGAGCAGCGCTAAAAGCACGCGAACATCGCGTTTCTGTGCTTTCCTGAACAGCTTGCGCCGGGACAGTTACAGCCGTGTTTTGCAAGCTGTCCGGGGTTCTGAGGCACTAAAAGTGCGGATGTGTGGCGACTGTGCAAGACGAGAACCGGCTGCTCTGAAAGCCCTTCCTGCTCGTCACGTACGCTTTCTAGCAGCTCTACGGACACACACGCGTCAGCCTCTTCACTGTCCTACACAGCTAGCACGCTGGCAGTTACCGTCAACTTGGAAGCAGCCGCGCAGAAGGCAGTCGCCCTGCAACCGGCGAACAGCGCACATTCGCGGCTACACGCGAGCTGGCCGCACTCGGAGCTTTCGCGGCTCTTCTCTCGCTCTTTCCCGCAGAGCTCCGGCGATGCACAACTCGAACCGCGAAAGCCGCAATGAGCTTTGTGCAAGCTGCGCAGAAGAAACAAGGCACTAAACCGGCAAATGTCCAGCTAATCTCCAACGTGAAAAGGCTCAGCAAGGAAAGCTCTTGCTAACAGCCCAGAAGCATTGCGACGCTTCTCTGGATGATTTGCCCACCAACACTTCACATCAGCTCAAGCCGGCTGCCCGGAGGAAAAGAGGCTAGGAAAGATCGTAGCAGGCACGGTTGTTGCTGCACGAGAAGTGCCTGCTCCGGAGGCTTCTTGCGAGCAGCGCTAAAAGCACGCGAACATCGCGTTTCTGTGCTTTCCTGAACAGCTTGCGCTGGGACAGTTACAGCCGTGTTTTGCAAGCTGTCCGGGGTTCTGAGGCACTAAAAGTGCGGATGTGTGGCGACTGTGCAAGACGAGAACCGGCTGCTCTGAAAGCCCTTCCTGCTCGTCACGTACGCCTTCTAGCAGCTCTACGGACACACACGCGTCAGCCTCTTCACTGTCCTACACAGCTAGCACGCTGGCACTTACCGTCAACTTGGAAGCAGCCGCGCAGAAGGCACTCGCCCTGCAACCGGCGAACAGCGCACATTCGCGGCTACACGCGAGCTGGCCGCACTCGGAGCTTTCGCGGCTCTTCTCTCGCTCTTTCCCGCAGAGCTCCGGCGATGCACAACTCGAACCGCGAAAGCCGCAATGAGCTTTGTGCAAGCTGCGCAGAAGAAACAAGGCACTAAACCGGCAAATGTCCAGCTAATCTCCAACGTGAAAAGGGTCAGCAAGGAAAGCTCTTGCTAACAGCCCAGAAGCATTGCGACGCTTCTCTGGATGATTTGCCCACCAACACTTCACATCAGCTCAAGCCGGCTGCCCGGAGGAAAAGAGGCTAGGAAAGATCGTAGCAGGCACGGTTGTTGCTGCACGAGAAGTGCCTGCTCCGGAGGCTTCTTGCGAGCAGCGCTAAAAGCACGCGAACATCGCGTTTCTGTGCTTTCCTGAACAGCTTGCGCTGGGACAGTTACAGCCGTGTTTTGCAAGCTGTCCGGGGTTCTGAGGCACTAAAAGTGCGGATGTGTGGCGACTGTGCAAGACGAGAACCGGCTGCTCTGAAAGCCCTTCCTGCTCGTCACGTACGCTTTCTAGCAGCTCTACGGACACACACGCGTCAGCCTCTTCACTGTCCTACACAGCTAGCACGCTGGCAGTTACCGTCAACTTGGAAGCAGCCGCGCAGAAGGCACTCGCCCTGCAACCGGCGAACAGCGCACATTCGCGGCTACACGCGAGCTGGCCGCACTCGGAGCTTTCGCGGCTCTTCTCTCGCTCTTTCCCGCAGAGCTCCGGCGATGCACAACTCGAACCGCGAAAGCCGCAATGAGCTTTGTGCAAGCTGCGCAGAAGAAACAAGGCACTAAACCGGCAAATGTCCAGCTAATCTCCAACGTGAAAAGGCTCAGCAAGGAAAGCTCTTGCTAACAGCCCAGAAGCATTGCGACGCTTCTCTGGATGATTTGCCCACCAACACTTCACATCAGCTCAAGCCGGCTGCCCGGAGGAAAAGAGGCTAGGAAAGATCGTAGCAGGCACGGTTGTTGCTGCACGAGAAGTGCCTGCTCCGGAGGCTTCTTGCGAGCAGCGCTAAAAGCACGCGAACATCGCGTTTCTGTGCTTTCCTGAACAGCTTGCGCCGGGACAGTTACAGCCGTGTTTTGCAAGCTGTCCGGGGTTCTGAGGCACTAAAAGTGCGGATGTGTGGCGACTGTGCAAGACGAGAACCGGCTGCTCTGAAAGCCCTTCCTGCTCGTCACGTACGCTTTCTAGCAGCTCTACGGACACACACGCGTCAGCCTCTTCACTGTCCTACACAGCTAGCACGCTGGCAGTTACCGTCAACTTGGAAGCAGCCGCGCAGAAGGCAGTCGCCCTGCAACCGGCGAACAGCGCACATTCGCGGCTACACGCGAGCTGGCCGCACTCGGAGCTTTCGCGGCTCTTCTCTCGCTCTTTCCCGCAGAGCTCCGGCGATGCACAACTCGAACCGCGAAAGCCGCAATGAGCTTTGTGCAAGCTGCGCAGAAGAAACAAGGCACTAAACCGGCAAATGTCCAGCTAATCTCCAACGTGAAAAGGCTCAGCAAGGAAAGCTCTTGCTAACAGCCCAGAAGCATTGCGACGCTTCTCTGGATGATTTGCCCACCAACACTTCACATCAGCTCAAGCCGGCTGCCCGGAGGAAAAGAGGCTAGGAAAGATCGTAGCAGGCACGGTTGTTGCTGCACGAGAAGTGCCTGCTCCGGAGGCTTCTTGCGAGCAGCGCTAAAAGCACGCGAACATCGCGTTTCTGTGCTTTCCTGAACAGCTTGCGCCGGGACAGTTACAGCCGTGTTTTGCAAGCTGTCCGGGGTTCTGAGGCACTAAAAGTGCGGATGTGTGGCGACTGTGCAAGACGAGAACCGGCTGCTCTGAAAGCCCTTCCTGCTCGTCACGTACGCTTTCTAGCAGCTCTACGGACACACACGCGTCAGCCTCTTCACTGTCCTACACAGCTAGCACGCTGGCAGTTACCGTCAACTTGGAAGCAGCCGCGCAGAAGGCAGTCGCCCTGCAACCGGCGAACAGCGCACATTCGCGGCTACACGCGAGCTGGCCGCACTCGGAGCTTTCGCGGCTCTTCTCTCGCTCTTTCCCGCAGAGCTCCGGCGATGCACAACTCGAACCGCGAAAGCCGCAATGAGCTTTGTGCAAGCTGCGCAGAAGAAACAAGGCACTAAACCGGCAAATGTCCAGCTAATCTCCAACGTGAAAAGGCTCAGCAAGGAAAGCTCTTGCTAACAGCCCAGAAGCATTGCGACGCTTCTCTGGATGATTTGCCCACCAACACTTCACATCAGCTCAAGCCGGCTGCCCGGAGGAAAAGAGGCTAGGAAAGATCGTAGCAGGCACGGTTGTTGCTGCACGAGAAGTGCCTGCTCCGGAGGCTTCTTGCGAGCAGCGCTAAAAGCACGCGAACATCGCGTTTCTGTGCTTTCCTGAACAGCTTGCGCTGGGACAGTTACAGCCGTGTTTTGCAAGCTGTCCGGGGTTCTGAGGCACTAAAAGTGCGGATGTGTGGCGACTGTGCAAGACGAGAACCGGCTGCTCTGAAAGCCCTTCCTGCTCGTCACGTACGCTTTCTAGCAGCTCTACGGACACACACGCGTCAGCCTCTTCACTGTCCTACACAGCTAGCACGCTGGCAGTTACCGTCAACTTGGAAGCAGCCGCGCAGAAGGCACTCGCCCTGCAACCGGCGAACAGCGCACATTCGCGGCTACACGCGAGCTGGCCGCACTCGGAGCTTTCGCGGCTCTTCTCTCGCTCTTTCCCGCAGAGCTCCGGCGATGCACAACTCGAACCGCGAAAGCCGCAATGAGCTTTGTGCAAGCTGCGCAGAAGAAACAAGGCACTAAACCGGCAAATGTCCAGCTAATCTCCAACGTGAAAAGGCTCAGCAAGGAAAGCTCTTGCTAACAGCCCAGAAGCATTGCGACGCTTCTCTGGATGATTTGCCCACCAACACTTCACATCAGCTCAAGCCGGCTGCCCGGAGGAAAAGAGGCTAGGAAAGATTGTAGCAGGCACGGTTGTTGCTGCACGAGAAGTGCCTGCTCCGGAGGCTTCTTGCGAGCAGCGCTAAAAGCACGCGAACATCGCGTTTCTGTGCTTTCCTGAACAGCTTGCGCTGGGACAGTTACAGCCGTGTTTTGCAAGCTGTCCGGGGTTCTGAGGCACTAAAAGTGCGGATGTGTGGCGACTGTGCAAGACGAGAACCGGCTGCTCTGAAAGCCCTTCCTGCTCGTCACGTACGCTTTCTAGCAGCTCTACGGACACACACGCGTCAGCCTCTTCACTGTCCTACACAGCTAGCACGCTGGCAGTTACCGTCAACTTGGAAGCAGCCGCGCAGAAGGCACTCGCCCTGCAACCGGCGAACAGCGCACATTCGCGGCTACACGCGAGCTGGCCGCACTCGGAGCTTTCGCGGCTCTTCTCTCGCTCTTTCCCGCAGAGCTCCGGCGATGCACAACTCGAACCGCGAAAGCCGCAATGAGCTTTGTGCAAGCTGCGCAGAAGAAACAAGGCACTAAACCGGCAAATGTCCAGCTAATCTCCAACGTGAAAAGGCTCAGCAAGGAAAGCTCTTGCTAACAGCCCAGAAGCATTGCGACGCTTCTCTGGATGATTTGCCCACCAACACTTCACATCAGCTCAAGCCGGCTGCCCGGAGGAAAAGAGGCTAGGAAAGATCGTAGCAGGCACGGTTGTTGCTGCACGAGAAGTGCCTGCTCCGGAGGCTTCTTGCGAGCAGCGCTAAAAAGCACGCGAACATCGCGTTTCTGTGCTTTCCTGAACAGCTTGCGCTGGGACAGTTACAGCCGTGTTTTGCAAGCTGTCCGGGGTTCTGAGGCACTAAAAGTGCGGATGTGTGGCGACTGTGCAAGACGAGAACCGGCTGCTCTGAAAGCCCTTCCTGCTCGTCACGTACGCTTTCTAGCAGCTCTACGGACACACACGCGTCAGCCTCTTCACTGTCCTACACAGCTAGCACGCTGGCAGTTACCGTCAACTTGGAAGCAGCCGCGCAGAAGGCAGTCGCCCTCCAACCGGCGAACAGCGCACATTCGCGGCTACACGCGAGCTGGCCGCACTCGGAGCTTTCGCGGCTCTTCTCTCGCTCTTTCCCGCAGAGCTCCGGCGATGCACAACTCGAACCGCGAAAGCCGCAATGAGCTTTGTGCAAGCTGCGCAGAAGAAACAAGGCACTAAACCGGCAAATGTCCAGCTAATCTCCAACGTGAAAAGGCTCAGCAAGGAAAGCTCTTGCTAACAGCCCAGAAGCATTGCGACGCTTCTCTGGATGATTTGCCCACCAACACTTCACATCAGCTCAAGCCGGCTGCCCGGAGGAAAAGAGGCTAGGAAAGATCGTAGCAGGCACGGTTGTTGCTGCACGAGAAGTGCCTGCTCCGGAGGCTTCTTGCGAGCAGCGCTAAAAGCACGCGAACATCGCGTTTCTGTGCTTTCCTGAACAGCTTGCGCTGGGACAGTTACAGCCGTGTTTTGCAAGCTGTCCGGGGTTCTGAGGCACTAAAAGTGCGGATGTGTGGCGACTGTGCAAGACGAGAACCGGCTGCTCTGAAAGCCCTTCCTGCTCGTCACGTACGCTTTCTAGCAGCTCTACGGACACACACGCGTCAGCCTCTTCACTGTCCTACACAGCTAGCACGCTGGCAGTTACCGTCAACTTGGAAGCAGCCGCGCAGAAGGCAGTCGCCCTGCAACCGGCGAACAGCGCACATTCGCGGCTACACGCGAGCTGGCCGCACTCGGAGCTTTCGCGGCTCTTCTCTCGCTCTTTCCCGCAGAGCTCCGGCGATGCACAACTCGAACCGCGAAAGCCGCAATGAGCTTTGTGCAAGCTGCGCAGAAGAAACAAGGCACTAAACCGGCAAATGTCCAGCTAATCTCCAACGTGAAAAGGCTCAGCAAGGAAAGCTCTTGCTAACAGCCCAGAAGCATTGCGACGCTTCTCTGGATGATTTGCCCACCAACACTTCACATCAGCTCAAGCCGGCTGCCCGGAGGAAAAGAGGCTAGGAAAGATCGTAGCAGGCACGGTTGTTGCTGCACGAGAAGTGCCTGCTCCGGAGGCTTCTTGCGAGCAGCGCTAAAAGCACGCGAACATCGCGTTTCTGTGCTTTCCTGAACAGCTTGCGCTGGGACAGTTACAGCCGTGTTTTGCAAGCTGTCCGGGGTTCTGAGGCACTAAAAGTGCGGATGTGTGGCGACTGTGCAAGACGAGAACCGGCTGCTCTGAAAGCCCTTCCTGCTCGTCACGTACGCTTTCTAGCAGCTCTACGGACACACACGCGTCAGCCTCTTCACTGTCCTACACAGCTAGCACGCTGGCAGTTACCGTCAACTTGGAAGCAGCCGCGCAGAAGGCAGTCGCCCTGCAAACGGCGAACAGCGCACATTCGCGGCTACACGCGAGCTGGCCGCACTCGGAGCTTTCGCGGCTCTTCTCTCGCTCTTTCCCGCAGAGCTCCGGCGATGCACAACTCGAACCGCGAAAGCCGCAATGAGCTTTGTGCAAGCTGCGCAGAAGAAACAAGGCACTAAACCGGCAAATGTCCAGCTAATCTCCAACGTGAAAAGGCTCAGCAAGGAAAGCTCTTGCTAACAGCCCAGAAGCATTGCGACGCTTCTCTGGATGATTTGCCCACCAACACTTCACATCAGCTCAAGCCGGCTGCCCGGAGGAAAAGAGGCTAGGAAAGATCGTAGCAGGCACGGTTGTTGCTGCACGAGAAGTGCCTGCTCCGGAGGCTTCTTGCGAGCAGCGCTAAAAGCACGCGAACATCGCGTTTCTGTGCTTTCCTGAACAGCTTGCGCCGGGACAGTTACAGCCGTGTTTTGCAAGCTGTCCGGGGTTCTGAGGCACTAAAAGTGCGGATGTGTGGCGACTGTGCAAGACGAGAACCGGCTGCTCTGAAAGCCCTTCCTGCTCGTCACGTACGCTTTCTAGCAGCTCTACGGACACACACGCGTCAGCCTCTTCACTGTCCTACACAGCTAGCACGCTGGCAGTTACCGTCAACTTGGAAGCAGCCGCGCAGAAGGCAGTCGCCCTGCAACCGGCGAACAGCGCACATTCGCGGCTACACGCGAGCTGGCCGCACTCGGAGCTTTCGCGGCTCTTCTCTCGCTCTTTCCCGCAGAGCTCCGGCGATGCACAACTCGAACCGCGAAAGCCGCAATGAGCTTTGTGCAAGCTGCGCAGAAGAAACAAGGCACTAAACCGGCAAATGTCCAGCTAATCTCCAACGTGAAAAGGCTCAGCAAGGAAAGCTCTTGCTAACAGCCCAGAAGCATTGCGACGCTTCTCTGGATGATTTGCCCACCAACACTTCACATCAGCTCAAGCCGGCTGCCCGGAGGAAAAGAGGCTAGGAAAGATCGTAGCAGGCACGGTTGTTGCTGCACGAGAAGTGCCTGCTCCGGAGGCTTCTTGCGAGCAGCGCTAAAAGCACGCGAACATCGCGTTTCTGTGCTTTCCTGAACAGCTTGCGCTGGGACAGTTACAGCCGTGTTTTGCAAGCTGTCCGGGGTTCTGAGGCACTAAAAGTGCGGATGTGTGGCGACTGTGCAAGACGAGAACCGGCTGCTCTGAAAGCCCTTCCTGCTCGTCACGTACGCTTTCCTAGCAGCTCTACGGACACACACGCGTCAGCCTCTTCACTGTCCTACACAGCTAGCACGCTGGCAGTTACCGTCAACTTGGAAGCAGCCGCGCAGAAGGCACTCGCCCTGCAACCGGCGAACAGCGCACATTCGCGGCTACACGCGAGCTGGCCGCACTCGGAGCTTTCGCGGCTCTTCTCTCGCTCTTTCCCGCAGAGCTCCGGCGATGCACAACTCGAACCGCGAAAGCCGCAATGAGCTTTGTGCAAGCTGCGCAGAAGAAACAAGGCACTAAACCGGCAAATGTCCAGCTAATCTCCAACGTGAAAAGGCTCAGCAAGGAAAGCTCTTGCTAACAGCCCAGAAGCATTGCGACGCTTCTCTGGATGATTTGCCCACCAACACTTCACATCAGCTCAAGCCGGCTGCCCGGAGGAAAAGAGGCTAGGAAAGATTGTAGCAGGCACGGTTGTTGCTGCACGAGAAGTGCCTGCTCCGGAGGCTTCTTGCGAGCAGCGCTAAAAGCACGCGAACATCGCGTTTCTGTGCTTTCCTGAACAGCTTGCGCTGGGACAGTTACAGCCGTGTTTTGCAAGCTGTCCGGGGTTCTGAGGCACTAAAAGTGCGGATGTGTGGCGACTGTGCAAGACGAGAACCGGCTGCTCTGAAAGCCCTTCCTGCTCGTCACGTACGCTTTCTAGCAGCTCTACGGACACACACGCGTCAGCCTCTTCACTGTCCTACACAGCTAGCACGCTGGCAGTTACCGTCAACTTGGAAGCAGCCGCGCAGAAGGCAGTCGCCCTCCAACCGGCGAACAGCGCACATTCGCGGCTACACGCGAGCTGGCCGCACTCGGAGCTTTCGCGGCTCTTCTCTCGCTCTTTCCCGCAGAGCTCCGGCGATGCACAACTCGAACCGCGAAAGCCGCAATGAGCTTTGTGCAAGCTGCGCAGAAGAAACAAGGCACTAAACCGGCAAATGTCCAGCTAATCTCCAACGTGAAAAGGGTCAGCAAGGAAAGCTCTTGCTAACAGCCCAGAAGCATTGCGACGCTTCTCTGGATGATTTGCCCACCAACACTTCACATCAGCTCAAGCCGGGCTGCCCGGAGGAAAAGAGGCTAGGAAAGATCGTAGCAGGCACGGTTGTTGCTGCACGAGAAGTGCCTGCTCCGGAGGCTTCTTGCGAGCAGCGCTAAAAGCACGCGAACATCGCGTTTCTGTGCTTTCCTGAACAGCTTGCGCTGGGACAGTTACAGCCGTGTTTTGCAAGCTGTCCGGGGTTCTGAGGCACTAAAAGTGCGGATGTGTGGCGACTGTGCAAGACGAGAACCGGCTGCTCTGAAAGCCCTTCCTGCTCGTCACGTACGCTTTCTAGCAGCTCTACGGACACACACGCGTCAGCCTCTTCACTGTCCTACACAGCTAGCACGCTGGCAGTTACCGTCAACTTGGAAGCAGCCGCGCAGAAGGCAGTCGCCCTGCAACCGGCGAACAGCGCACATTCGCGGCTACACGCGAGCTGGCCGCACTCGGAGCTTTCGCGGCTCTTCTCTCGCTCTTTCCCGCAGAGCTCCGGCGATGCACAACTCGAACCGCGAAAGCCGCAATGAGCTTTGTGCAAGCTGCGCAGAAGAAACAAGGCACTAAACCGGCAAATGTCCAGCTAATCTCCAACGTGAAAAGGCTCAAGCAAGGAAAGCTCTTGCTAACAGCCCAGAAGCATTGCGACGCTTCTCTGGATGATTTGCCCACCAACACTTCACATCAGCTCAAGCCGGCTGCCCGGAGGAAAAAGAGGCTAGGAAAGATCGTAGCAGGCACGGTTGTTGCTGCACGAGAAGTGCCTGCTCCGGAGGCTTCTTGCGAGCAGCGCTAAAAGCACGCGAACATCGCGTTTCTGTGCTTTCCTGAACAGCTTGCGCTGGGACAGTTACAGCCGTGTTTTGCAAGCTGTCCGGGGTTCTGAGGCACTAAAAGTGCGGATGTGTGGCGACTGTGCAAGACGAGAACCGGCTGCTCTGAAAGCCCTTCCTGCTCGTCACGTACGCTTTCTAGCAGCTCTACGGACACACACGCGTCAGCCTCTTCACTGTCCTACACAGCTAGCACGCTGGCAGTTACCGTCAACTTGGAAGCAGCCGCGCAGAAGGCAGTCGCCCTGCAAACCGGCGAACAGCGCACATTCGCGGCTACACGCGAGCTGGCCGCACTCGGAGCTTTCGCGGCTCTTCTCTCGCTCTTTCCCGCAGAGCTCCGGCGATGCACAACTCGAACCGCGAAAGCCGCAATGAGCTTTGTGCAAGCTGCGCAGAAGAAACAAGGCACTAAACCGGCAAATGTCCAGCTAATCTCCAACGTGAAAAGGCTCAGCAAGGAAAGCTCTTGCTAACAGCCCAGAAGCATTGCGACGCTTCTCTGGATGATTTGCCCACCAACACTTCACATCAGCTCAAGCCGGCTGCCCGGAGGAAAAGAGGCTAGGAAAGATCGTAGCAGGCACGGTTGTTGCTGCACGAGAAGTGCCTGCTCCGGAGGCTTCTTGCGAGCAGCGCTAAAAGCACGCGAACATCGCGTTTCTGTGCTTTCCTGAACAGCTTTGCGCTGGGACAGTTACAGCCGTGTTTTGCAAGCTGTCCGGGGTTCTGAGGCACTAAAAGTGCGGATGTGTGGCGACTGTGCAAGACGAGAACCA
>NW_028239223.1:0-128420 GCF_036417535.1 Chlamydotis macqueenii
TGAGTTTTCCCCTTCCAGCACGCAAACGAGCCCCCCACCCCGGCGGTAATTAATTATGCAGAGCGGCTTAATTACCCGCCCCGAGCGCTAATTACCCCCCCAGGAGTGTTAATTAGCGGTGGCTCGTTAGGCGGTACTCACGGTAGCCCATGCCCTGCAGGAAGTACTTGAAGGCCTCGGTGAGCTTGGCCGGCTGCGCGGGTGGGGCCGTGACCTCCGACCCCTCCCCGGTGACCTCTGACCCCTGGCTGACCTCTGACCTCGCGACCCCGGTAAGGCCCGGTCGTCCCCCCCCAGCAGTCCTCTGAGCCCCTGTGACCTCTGACCCTCTGTGACCCCATGACCTCTGACCCCATGACCTCTGACCCTGTGTGACCCCATGGGGGGTGTCATGTGACCTCAGAGGAGGCCCGGTGACATCACAGGAGGCCCGGTGACATCACCAGTGACGTCACTCACCATGGCGTCCTTGTGGGGGGAGTTGTCGCCCACCACCAGCAGCACCGGGCAGCTGGGGGGGCAAAGGTCAGGGGTCGCGGGGGGGTCACGGGGGTCACGTGGGGTCACGGGGGTCACGTGGGGTCAGGGGTCAGGGGTCACTCACCGCAGGCTGTTGGCCCCGCTGCGCTGCAGGCCCAGGTCCCCGTGGCTGCAAGGGGGATGTCCCAGTTCATCCTAGTGCCTCCCAGTTTGATCCCAGTTCCCCCTGTTTTCTCCCCAGTTCCCTCCCAGTTCTCTCCCAGTCCCTCCCAGTTCCCTTCCAGTTCCCCTCAGCTCAATCCCAGTTGCTCCCAGTCCCTCCCAGCCCCCCGGTACCCCCCCAGCTCCATCCCAGTTCAATCCCAATTCCTCCCAGTTTGATCCCAGTTTCCCCAGTACCCTCCCACTCCATCCCAGTCTGATCCCAGTGCCCCCAAATCCCATCCCAGACCCCCCCCAGTCCCCTCCCAGTCCCTCCCAGCCCCCCCAGTTCCATCCCAGTCCCCCCCGGTTCAATCCCAGTTCAATCCCAGTGCTCCTAGCCCAATCGCAGTCCCTCCCAGCCCCCCCAGTTCCATCCCAGTCCCCCCGGTTCAATCCCAGTTCAGTCCCAGTCCTCCTAGCCCAGTCCCAGTCCCTCCCAGTTCCCTCCCAATCCCCCCCGGTTCAATCCCAGTTCAATCCCAGTCCCCCCCAGTCCCCCCCCCAGTCCCCTGCCAGTCCCCCCCCAGTCCCCTGCCAGTCCCCCCCCAGTCCCCCCCAGTCCCCCCCCAGTCCCCACCAGTCCCCCCAGTTCCATCCCAGTCCCCCCCCAGTTCAATCCCAGTGCTCCTAGCCCAGTCCCAGTCCCCCCCCAGTTCCCTCCCAGTCCCCACCGGTTCAATCCCAGTTCAATCCCAGTTCGATGCCAGTCCTCCTAGCCCAATCCCAGTCCCTCCCAGCCCCTCCCAGCCCCCCCAGTTCCCTCCCAGTCCGCCCCGGTTCAATCCCAGTTCAGTCCCAGTCCTCCTAGCCCAGTCCCAGTCCCCCCCCAGTCCCTCCCAGTCCCTCCCAGTCCCTCCCAGTCCCTCCAAGTCCCTCCCAGTCCCTCCCAGTCCCCCGCAGTCCCCTCCCAATCCCCACCAGTCCCCCCAGTTCCATTCCAGCCCCTCCCAGTTCAATCCCAGCTCGATCCCAGTGCTCCGAGGGCAGTCCCAGTGCCCCGCAGCCCCGCCGCAGCGCCCCCAGTTTGCCCAGTACCTGTTGTACATGGCCCAGAGCAGGGGGGCGTTGGGCGCCGCCCCCAGCCGCCGCCGGGCCTGCTGCACCGGGGGAGGGGCGGCCGCCAGCTCCTCCTGCGGCCCGCGCGTCACAGCCCCGCCCCCGCCACGCCCCTGCCCCGCCCCTGCCACGCCCCTGTGTCACAGCCCCGCCCCCGCCCCGCCCCTGCCCCGCCCCCATGTCACAGCCCCGCCCCCACCCCGCCCCCACCCTGTGACCCACAAGTGACCCTCCCCCAACCCTTAACTGAGCTCCCTGACCCACAAGTGCCCCCCCCGACCCACAAGTGGCCCTTGGGGCCTCCAGGTGGACTCTGGGCCCCCCAAGTGCCCCCCACAGGCCCCCCAAGTGCCCCTTGAGGGCCCCCAAAAACTGACCCCCAGGACCCACAAGTGGCCCTCCCCAGACCCCCAAGCGCCCCCCGGACCCACAAGTGGCCCCCCACGGGACCCCCAAGTGCCCCCCCGCCCGACCTGCGTGAAGAGGTGCGCCAGGATGAGCTCGCTGCTGGAGGACGTCAGGCCCGACAGCTGGGGGGGCACCCGTGGGACCCACGGCGACCCACGGCGACCCACCGCGATCCACCGGCACCCACAGACACCGTAGGGAGCCACCGCGACCCACAGCGACCCACAGCGACCCACAGACACCGTAGGGACCCACAGCGACCCGCAGTGACCCACGGCGACCCACAGACACCCACAGACACGGTAGGGACCCACAGCGACCCACAGACACCGTAGGGACCCACAGCGACCCACAGCGACCCACAGCGACCCACAGACACCGTAGGGACCCACAGCAACCCACAGCGACCCACAGCGACCCACAGACACCACAGTGACCCACAGTGACCCACAGCGACCCACAGCGACCCACAGACACCACAGCGACCCACAGCGACCCACAGACACCGTAGGGACCCACCGTGACCCACAGCGACCCACAGCGACCCACAGACACCGTAGGGACCCACAGCGGCCCACAGCGACCCACGGCGACCCACAGACACCGTAGGGACCCACAGCGACCCACAGCGACCCACAGCGACCCACAGACACCACAGTGACCCACAGTGACCCACAGCGACCCACAGCGAGCCACAGACACCACAGCGACCCACAGCGACCCACAGACACCGTAGGGACCCACCGTGACCCACAGGGACCCACAGCGACCCACAGACACCGTAGGGACCCACAGCGGCCCACAGCGACCCACGGCGACCCACAGACACCGTAGGGACCCACAGCGACCCACAGCGACCGTAGGGACCCACCACGACCCACGGCGACCCACAGACACCGTAGGGACCCGCAGCGACCCACGGCGACCCACAGACACCGTAGGGACCCACAGCGACCCACAGCGACCCACAGCTACCGTAGGGACCCACAGCAACCCACAGCGACCCACAGACACCGTAGGGACCCGCAGCGACCCACAGCGACCCACAGCTACCGTAGGGACCCACAGCGACCCACAGCCGCCCACCAACACCGTAGGGACCCGCAGCGACCCACAGCCACCCACAGACACCGTAGGGACCCACAGTGACCCACGGCCGCCCACCGCCACCCACAGCGACCCACGGCGACCCATAGGGACCCACAGTGAGCCACACGCGACCCCAAGCGACCCACAGCGCCGCGGGGCCAGCAGCAGGGAACCCCCCCCAAACCCCGCCCCCTTCTGCCCCACCCCTCTCCCCATTGGCCCTCCCCACCCGCCGGCCCCGCCCACCTTGTGCGCCACCCAATCCACCCAGCCCTTGGCGCGGGGGTTGATGTTGATCAGCACCAGCCCCTCCACCGCCTCGGGGTGCAGCAGCTGTGGGGCGGGGCCAGACCCATAGCGCCCCACGGCCACGCCCTCCCACCCCATAGCGACCCCCCAGCCCCATAGCGACCCCCCAGCCCCACAGCCACGCCCCCCGAGAGCCCCCAGCGACCCACAAGTACCCAACCAAGAGACCCCACTAACCTCCTCCAGCCCCATAGCGCCCCACAGCCATGCCCCCCCAGCCCCATAGCGACCCCCCAGCCCCATAGCGACTCCCCAGCCCCATAGCGACGCCCCCCTGCCCCATAGTGACCCCCCAGCCCCACAGCCGAGCCCCCAACCCCCCAGCGACCCACAAGTGCCCAGAGACCCCACTAACCTCCTCCAGCCCCATAGCGCCCCACGGCCATGCCCCCCCGCCCCATAGCGACCCCCCCAGCCCCATAGCGACCCCCCAGCCCCATAGCCGAGCCCCCAACCCCCCAGCGACCCACAAGTGCCCAGAGACCCCACTAACCTCCTCCAGCCCCATAGCGCCCCACGGCCATGCCCCTCTGCCCCATAGCGACCGCCCAGCCCCATAGCGACCCCCCAGCCCCACAGCCATGCCCCCCTGCCCCATAGCGACCCCCCCGCCCCATAGCGACCCCCCCAGCCCCACAGCCACGCCCCCCAGCCCCATAGCGACCCCCCCAGCCCCATAGCGACCCCCCCCAGCCCCACAGAACCTCCCCCGAGATTCCCGCAGCCCTGCATTCCCCCCAAATCTGCCCCCCGCCCTGCCCCACGCCCCGCCCGACGCCCCGCCCCACATCTCACCCCAAATTTAGCCAGGACGAAGGCGCCGGCGCCCACCCCAATGCCCACGACGCTGGCGATGCTGGGGGGGTGGGCGGGGTCAGGCCGGTGCTGACCCCGCCCCCCCGTCCCGTCCCGCTACGGGTCAGGGGCCCCCTCCCCGCCCCACAGCGCCGTGGGGCGCCCCCCCCGCCCACTCACTTGAGGTGCCGGAGGACGCAGGGGACGATTTCGGCCAGTTGCTCCAGGGAGGGGTACTGGTACCAGCGGGGGAGGGGCGGGGGGCGGGGGGGGGAGGGGCGACGGGGGGAGGGGCAAGGGGTCAATCGGGGGTCGAGGTGGGGGGAGGGCGGGCGAGGGGACCAATGAGGTGAAGCGATGGCGGTTGGAGGGGGGGAGGGGTGCGTAGGGTGACGCTGCGATGTGATGGCGGTCGAGGTGGGGGGACGGGGGGGCGGGGGGTCAACTGGGGGGGGGGAGGGGTGGGGGGGTCAACAGAGAGACGACAGGGTCAACTGGGGGTTAATGGGGGCAACTGGGGGTTAGTGGGGGGCAACTGGGGGTTAATGGGGGTCAGTGGGGTCAACTGGGGGTTAATGGAGGCAACTGGGGGTTAATGGGGGTCAACTGGGGGTTAGTGGGGGGCAACTGGGGTTAATGGGGGTCAGTGGGGTCAACGGGGGGTTAATGGGGGTCAACTGGGGGTTAATGGGGGTCAACGGGGGGCTTATGGGGGGCAACTGGGGGTTAATGGGGGAAACTGGGGGTCAATGGGGGGCAACTGGGGGTCAATGGGGGCAACTGGGGGTTAATGGGGGTCAACAGGGGGTCAACTGGGGGTTAATGGGGGCAACTGGGGGTTAATGGGGGTCACGGGTCAACTGGGGGTTAATGGGGGTCAACTGGGGGTTAATGGGGGTCAATGGGGGGCTTATGGGGGGCAACTGGGGGTTAATGGGGGCAACTGGGGGTTAATGGGAAGCAACTGGGGGTCAATGGGGGCAACTGGGGGTTAATGGGGGTCAACAGGGGGTCAACTGGGGGTTAATGGGGGTCAGTGGGGTCAACTGGGGGTTAATGGGGGTCAACTGGGGGTTAATGGGGGTCAACGGGGGGTCAACTGGGGTTTAATGGGGGTCAACTGGGGGTTAATGGGGGTCAACGGGGGGTCAACTGGGGTTTAATGGGGGTCAACTGGGGGTTAATGGGGGTCAACTGGGGGTTAATGGGGTCAACGGGGGTTAATGGGGGTCAACGGGGGGTTAATGGGGTCAACGGGGGGTCAACTGGGGGTTAATGGGGGTCAACTGGGTGTTAATGGGGGCAACCAGGTGTTACTGGGGGTCACTGGGGGTTAATGGGGGTCAACTGGGGGTTAATGGGGGTTAACAGGGGTCAATGGGGGTCAACTGGGGGTTAATGGGTGCAACTGGGGGTTAATGTGGGGCTACAGGACAAGCTGCAAAAAAGGGGTGCCTTAATCAGGGAGCACCAATAGTGAGTACTTAATCAGGGAGTAGAAGGGGTGCCTTAATCAGGGAGCACCAATTGTGAAACTGCCGGCAATAATGGAAAAGGAGGTAGCCCTAGAATTATTATGCTCTCTATGAGAGGACTGAGTTATGACTCGGCCGTCCTAGAAGCTTTGCTGCAGTGGGCAAAGAAAAGGGAATTAATCCCCACAGTTGATGATCCTTTTGAACTCCCGACACAGGAAAAGATAGGAAAAAAGCTGTGGGATGAAATAAGTAAGGGATCTCCACCGTGTGGAAGCTAATTAACGAAACATTGATAAGCATGAAAGCCGAGCGTTCAGTTGCTGCATCTGCTTTTGCGGCCTTAACTCCAGCCGACGGGTCCACCTCCACTACCAGCATGCTGTTCTCGGGTTTAACGAGCCCTGCCGCCGCCCCGGCTCGTGCTGAGGGTGGGGGGGTTCGAGCCCCAGCAAGGACTCCAGGAACTGCAGCCACAGCCCCTATAACTATAGATATGCGGGCACCAGAGGGAAAAAACTGCCAAAGGCTTTTCACCACCATCAGACGTACCACCGCCAGGCACCCCGCCACGCTGCGCCAGTGCAGACTCAGAGTCACGAGCCTTTTCGCCGGCACCAACAGCTCTGGTTTATCCCCCGTTACCACCTTCTTCCCTGCCACCACGGCGTGAGGAGGAGGGGGATGAACATTCATCTGGCTCCAAGGACGCACAGCTGGAAGAGACGCTAAAAAGACTGGAAGCCCTAGAGATTCGCCTAGAAGTGTCACTGGGAAACTTGTCAACTCCTTCGCCTGTGCCGCATCGAGACCTGTCAGCATCCAACCTATTCATTCCGAACGGAGCATCGGGTGAGATCAGTCTTTTTGCACCTTTGCAAGGGACGCCGGCGGGAGGGGCCGGGGTTTTGAATCCGATAGTGCAGTGGAAAGAGGTGATTCGAGATGCTTTGATAGAAGGAGAGCCTTTTCCTATGGCATTTCCAGTTGTGACTGATAATACTGGGAAAAGTGTGTGGAAAGCATTAGACTGGAAAATATTGAAGGAAGCTAAAAGTGCAGTTACTCAGTATGGGCTAAAATCATCATATGCTCAATCTGTGTTGCAGCATATTTTTTCATCACAGTTGTTAGCTCCTTATGATATTAGAATGATTGTCCAGGTCGCAGCAGCTGCAGTTCTTTCAGTACTGGCAGGCTGCTTGTGATAGGGCAGCTGCAACGCCTCGACAACAGGGTGATCCATTATTCGGGGTGCAAACTCAAATGCTGATGGGAGCGGGACACTACACACGATCTGATTGGCAAGCGCAATTTGCTACCAAAGTGTTACAACTGGGCCAAGATTTGGCTTATAGAGCGCTTGCTAGGGTGCACGATGAAAAGTCTGGACCTGCCTTTACATCAAGAAGACAAGGTCCCACAGAACCATATGGGAAATTTATTGATCGGTTGCACACTGCAATTATGGCTCACCCTGATCTGGATGATGACATGAAAGCAAAGTTCTTAGATATGCTTGCCTTTAATAATGCTAATCAAAAAAAAACAAAAAACAAAAAACAAACCCAAAAAACTAAGAGAGCCCTCAGTGTGCTGCCAAAAGGATCTAGTACAGGGCAACTGCTGGAAGCTGCTGAGCGAATGTTAGAACAAGAAAAGGCTACAGTCATGGCTGCTGCTGTAGGTGCAGCCGTTAAACCGTTGATATCAATAAAGCGGCGCGTGATTAACTGTCTGTAACCCCCATTCCCTCTTTCCCCCCCCCCGCCCCCCATCCCTGTCCCGCTAAGGGGGCAGGGGAGGGAGGTGGAGATGGTGTTAAGCCTGGGAAGAGGGAGGGGTGGGGGGAGGTTGTCTTGTTCCCTTTTTCCTTATCCTGCTTTGGTTTTAGTGATGGTCTGTTTTGCCTGTAGCGGTGGCTTTAAGGATCCCTCCCTATTCTTGTCTTAAACCTCAGGTTTTAGTTTTCTTTCCTCTTATATGTCTGGGCCACAGCCGCCGCCAGGCGCCCCCACCCCCCCGCCCCTGACATGGTTAACAGATACTCCTGTCTGAGTCGAGCTTTGTATAAGTGGAAGGACCGTTCCCTCTTATAACATGGGGGAAGGGATACGCTTATGTCTTTACAGGAGCAGTAAACAAGTGGATCCCTGTCTGTATCATCTGCGGGTATTTCAGAACATGTTTGGTTGACCTGCCAGATACCGGTAGGACGGCAACTCTGTGTAAAACAGCAGCAACCACAAGTGCTGAGTGCTAAAACTACAAAAGATGGAACTTTTTGGGATCAGTAAAGATGGACTTCTATTTTTTTTTAACTATTCAAGAGCTAATGTTTCTAGAGGGGTAATGATTGTAAATGCTTTAAGATCTATACATTGCAACGACACAGCATGACGTAATCATGCGAGCACATATCAAAATCCAGACAGCATAAAAGACCTAAACGAAGCATACATAGCATTGAATCTGGTTGCCAAGATAATACAGAGTTTTGGAAACTAAGTAAAATTATTGCTGCTTCAGTCTTTACACCTGGTGTGGCAAGTGCCTAGGCATTAACTATGCTAAATAAATTGGACTGTTGGCTTGCTAAGCAAATAAATACAACTGTATCGGCACTATCAACGCTGTTAACTGATGTAGATTCTATATACTATGCTACTTTACAAAACAGAACCGCTGTTAGCCTGCAGAGCACATATTTGACGGGCCTTGTTGCATGCGCTGGCCACGCATGCAGCAACGTCTAGTCAGGCCTTGTTGTATGCGCTGGCCACGCATGCAGCAACACCTAGTCAGGACTCTTTCACTGAATCTGCTGAGGGTATAAACAGAGGTGGCTCGGAGCGAAGGGGAGAGGACAGACCCAGAGCACACTTTATTTACAACAGGGGACGCCCTGAAGGTGCTGCGCCTGCCTCCCTTCTCTGCTCTGACCCGGCTGATAAACATCCTCTTGCTCAGCGGTGTCTTTGGCATAGTTGGGTTAGTAACAGAATAGATCAGCAATAGATTTTTTTTATTATTAGCACAAAATCATGGTTGTCAGGATTTTGATGGGCTTTGCTGCATGAATCTGTCTGATCATTCGGAATCTATTCACAAAAGTATTCAAAACTTGCAAAAAGGAGTACAAAAACAGCAACAAAGTGATGGTTTTGATATATTCAGACATCTTTTGGTGACTTGATATAAGCTTGTTACTAATAGCTGTAGGATGCTTATTCATTCCTTTTATATATGTATTTTGATCTATAATTCTGTGTCTTAAAATGTGTGCAAACTTTAATAGATAAAGCGTTGAAACAAGCCTCTTCTCCTAAACAAAGAAGGGGGAGATGTGGTATTTCGCTGAGCCAGTATGGTATCAGTGAAAGCACACCGACCTTGGGGGAGGAATGCAATCATGCTCTCAGGAAGAAAGCCATGGAATGAGAAGGGAAGCTTTAAGATACAAAACATTGTTAGCAGAATTTATGGCTTGTTTCAACAGAGGCCTGCAGAAAACTAGTCATTGCTCTTGTAGATAAGAAAGTTACTGGAGTTGTTATATCCATAATAGTAGAAAAATGTTATAGTAGAAAATTACTAGAAGGTACTGAAACTTAGCTTTGCTTTGTAATCATGAATATGCATAAACATGTGATCAGTAATTTTATTAACTAAGCTTGTGTGTGGCATAACTGGGTGGTTGCTGTCCTTGGTTAAAATCGGAATTATGATACTAGGCATCATACTAGGCATAACATACCATGCTTGCAAAAAATGATTAACAACTCAATACAGACAATCTGGCTCATAAAAAAAAAAAAAAAAAAAAAAAAAAAGAAGAAAAGGGAGATTCAGTAGAGGCCTACATGAACCTAGTTGATATTGTAGTAAAATAAGGTCAGGAGTACCAAAAAGAGCCATAGGAGGACCATGTTATTTTGGAAAATTGATAATGTTTGCTCCACCTATGAGAACATTACGGAATCACACTCGAGCAAGAAGATCGCTAAAAGTATTGACTCCCCATTGTGACGGCAATTTAACCCTGTTGGGTACAGCTGAGCGGATAGCATTATCTTTATTTGTTCCTTGGGCAGCAACTGCAAAAGCTTTAGCTAACTTAAATAAATTAGCTTGTTGGGCACAAAAGCAAATGAATTTAACCTCTAGCATGTTATCAGGATTATTAGAAGACATGGATAGTATGCGTCATGATATTTTTGCAGAATCTAGCAGCCATTGATTTTTTGTTATTAGCGCATAAGTGGGTCTGGATTGTTCAAAACAAAAAGGGGGATTTGTTGGATACCTGGAGTATCAGGGACACTTAGTGAACAATCCAGACCGAATGGAATTGTTATGTTTGTGAGCAGCAGGCCTCAAGGACATCACTGAAGCCGCTTGTGAGAAAGTAATGAAGCCGCCTGTAAGAAAGTACTGAAGCCACCTGTGAGAAAATAATGAGGCCGCCTGTGAGAAAGTAATGAAGCTTCCTGTGAGAAAGTAAACGAAGCAACCTTGAAGAAGATCGTAAACAACTCTGAGAAAGTGAAAACATGAAAAGTACGGGACTTTCAGGTTAACGGGACTTTCCAGATTAGCTAACTGCAAGTAGGAAGGATATGCAAATGTAACTATTAGAGCTTAAGCCAATCACGCAATGACTAGTAGGCATATTTTATCTTAGCAATATAAATATGTGCACCCGGGACTAATAAATCGAACTACGCTTATTACTCATATTGAGTCTTTTGTCGTACGTTCCTCCGTCGCTCGCAGGACTGCACCCCGTGGAAGAGATGACCCACGCCGGAGCAGTTTCACGGAGGACTGTGGACATGGGAGGGACCCCACGCTGGAGCAGAGGAGGAATGCAAGGAGTTCTTCCCCCAACGATGACACAGAGGCATAAAACAACGCGTGATGAACTGACTGCGACCCCCATTCCCCCCCCCCCGCCCCCGACCCCCCCCTCCATGCCGCTCGGGAGGGGAAGGTAGTAGAGATAATGTTAAGCCCGGGAAGAGGGAGGGGTGGGGGGAGGTTATCTTGTTCCCTGTCTCATTCTCCTGCTAGTTTTAGAAATAAATGAGTGTTTTTCCCCAAGTCGAGTCTGTTTTGCCTGTAACGGTAACTTTACAAATTTCTTCCCGTCCTTATCTCAAACCTCGAGCCGTTTTTCTTATATCATCTCCCCCTATTCTCTCGGAGGGTGGGGGGAGCGAGAGAGAGACTGTGTAGTCTGGTCCCGATCGGGGCTGAACTACGACAGTGGCCCAGCTGTCTGAGAGCAGTAGCAGCTGTCATTCTAAACATTCAAGAAGCCTGAAAGTTCACTCTAGGCCAGAAAATGACTGTCCTAGTTTCCCAGACTGTATCTGCGGTCCTTGAAGCAAAAGGAGGGCATTGGCTTTCCCCACAAAGGTTCCTGAAATATCAAGCTATAATGGTTGAACAGGATGATGTTGAAATCGTGACCACAAACATCATCAATCCGGCCTCATTCCTTGATGGGAACATCGGGGAGCCGGTGAGTCATGACTGCTTGGAAACAATTGAAACCATGTATTCTAGTTGAACGGATCTTAAAGATGTCCCTGTCGATGGAGCCGAACATTGGTTCACCGATGGAAGCAGCTATATGTTAAATGGAAGGCGACATTCCGGATATGCTGTTACCACTTTTGAAAAGGTGATAGAGTCCAGGCCACTATCAGCCGACGTCTCAGCCCAAAAGGCCGAGATCATAGCCCTTACCTGAGCCCTGGAGAGAGCCCAGGGAAGGACTGTAAACATTTGGACTGACCCTAAATATGCCTTTGGGGTGGTACATGCCCATGGAGCAATATGGAAGGCAAGAGGACTGTTAAATTCTCATGGAAAAACCATCAAACACGCAGAAGGGATTTTGAAAATCCTGAATGCAGTCCAGCTTCCCAAAAAGGTGGCAATTATGCATATTAAAGCACACCAGAAAGTGAGCACAGAATTGGAAAGAGGAAATGAGCTGGCAGATAGGGAAGCAAAACAAGCAGCTAGAGAAACAATCAAGGTAGAGGGTGCGCTAATACCTGATGGACAGGTATTTCTAGAAGGTAAACCAGAATACACAAAGGAAGTCGGCAAACTTATTAATGATCTAAAGGGGTCATATAATGAGGAAGGGTGGGCCAATTACTACCCCTCACACGGGAGGGTAGTAATTCCCTCCTACATGATATGGTCAGTAGTCCGAGAAGAACATAGAAAAAGACACTGGGGGGAGGGGGGGGCAGAAGCCCTATATAAAGATCTCATCAGGAACATAATAGCGTGAAACTTAGACACTACCGTTAGACAAGTAACTCAACAATGTGATCTTTGTCTCCAGACTAATCCTAAAGTTGTAAAAGAGCCGAAACTTGAAAAAATCGGAAAGGGGAATGGTCCGGGACAACGTTGGCAGATTGATTTCTCAGAACTCCCTAGAAAAGGGGGGTATCGATACTTATTAGTACTTACGGATACCTTTTCAGGCTGGCCAGAAGCTTTCCCGTGCGGAACTGCTAAAGCCTGGGAAGTAACCAAAATACTGCTCCAGGAAATAGTACCTAGGTTTGGAGTCGCAGCAGTAATGTCATCGGATAGAGGACCACATTTTGTGTCCAGAATAGTACAAGCAATTAGCCACCATCTAGGGATAGAGTGGCAATTACATACCTCTTACCGACCACAATCAAGTGGCCAGGTGGAGAAAATGAATCACCCAATCAAACAACAGATTGTCAAGTTGGGTCAGGAAACTAATCTAACTTTACCATTAGCTCTTATACGAATACGAACCAGACCAAGAGCAAGAGAAGGGCTTAGTCCATTCGAAATTCTATATGGACGACCCTATGGGGTACAAAAGGGAACGTCTTCACAAATTGGTGAAGAAATAATGACCTCCTATATGGTGGCACTAAACAAACAATTAAAAAGAATTGAAAAACATGCAATGGGAACACGTCGTAGGGGTCTGGATGGGCCTGTTCACGATATACAACCAGGGGACTATGTATATGTTAAATCTCTTACAGAAAAAACTCTGGAACCACAGTGGGCCGGACCTTTTCAAGTCCTCCTCACCACCTACACGGCAATTAAGGTAAAGGGACAGAACTCCTGGATACACCATACTCGGATCAAGAGAGCCTCTGCAACCTTGTGGAAAGTAACTCCAGACAACAATGAAGACTTGAGACTTAAACTCGTTCGAACGGATAAGGGCGGGAACAATGTGGGTAACAAGTAAGTGAGCCAAAAGCAGTAGTGAACCGGAGGGACACCACAGCAAACGATACCGGACAAAGAAACCGGGACCGGCCAGTAACTAATCTCGCCCAAATCTGTCATCGGTGCAGTTTATATCTTATTTGTCATTTTATTATAGGAAATATAAAACCCATTTTAGCAGGTCACCAAAGGCAGTACATTATCTACAGAAGTAGCTGTACTAATCCACTAGACCAACTAAATCCTAAAATGACCAATTGTTTAATTGGAATTGTGATTGGGCTTACAATATTTTCCTGCATCTTACCACCAACTTGTAATCAAAAGGACACCAAATGGCCGTGGTCTCACGCCTCCCTTGGGTTTACAGGAAGCATGGGACCACCTTTTAAACGGTCGGGCTTAAACTTGGCCACTGTGGTTATGCACAAAATGGAAATGTACTCAGGGCATGAGTGGGGCTGGGACATTGGCAACAGGGATCCTTAATACTATGGTGCACCCCGTTGTGATCTTATTGATTAGCTTAGGAGTTTTATTAATATTAACTATTGTGCTGTACCTATGGGTTTGGAGACTGTTTAAGAAAGTAACACTGTCGTAGTTCAGCCCCTATCAGGACCAGACTACGCAGTCTCTCTCTCACTCCTCCCACCCTCCGAGAGAACAGGGGGAGATAATGTAAGGAAAAACGGCTCGAGGTTTGAGATAAGGACAGGGAGAAATCCTTAAATTTACCGTCACGGGCAAAACAGACTCCTCTTGGGGAAAACTATTCATTTATTACTACAAACAGCAAGATAATGAGACAGAGAACAAGATAACCTCCCTCCACCCCTCCCTCTTCCCAAGCTTAACATTATCTCTACTACCTTCCCCCCCCCGAGTGGCACAGGAGGGGGAAGAGGGAATGGGGATTGCGGTCAGTTCATCACGCGTTGTTTTACGCTGCTGCTTCATGGTTGGGGGAAGAACTCCTCACATTCCTCCCCTGCTCTGTTGTGGGGTCCCACCCGTACGCCACAGTCCTTCCTGAAACTGCTCCGGCATGGGTCATCTCTTCCACGGGGTGCAGTCTCTCCAGAACAGCTGTCCCAGCGGGCCCTCCATGGGCCACAGCTGCCTTCAGGCATCCACCTCCCCCAGTACGGGATCCTTCACGGGCTCCAAGTGGATCTCTGCCCCTCCGTGGACCTCCATGGGCTGCAGGGGGACAACCTGCTCCACCATGGTCGTCACCACAGGCTGCAGGGGAATCTTGGCCAGGAGCCACATTACTCCTCCCACTCCTTCTGAACTGACCTGGGCATCTGCAGCCGTTCCTCACAACAGGCTGGTAGATGTCTCTCAGGATCCTTTTTACATCTTATTCACTTCTCCTCTCCTCTCCACTTCCTGCAGCCGGGCCGGACCAATTCGGGCCCAGTCAGCGGCTTGGCGAGAGGCCAGAGGGTGAGGCCTGCAAGGCCCATAAGGCCTGCGCCTCCCCCTCTGTGCCTCTGCCCCCCGCTCAGCTGCTTCACATCTCTCCCTTTTTTTTTTTTTTCTGTTTTCCCCTATTTAAATACGTTATCGCAGAGGCGTTATCAGGGGACATTCTGCTACCAATTGGCTTGGCCTTGGCCAGCAGCGGGTCCGCTCTAGGCCCGGCCGAGTCCACTGAACAAAGGGGAGCGACTTCTAGCAGTTTCCTACAGAAGCTACCACCTTAGGCCCCCCCGTCACTAAACAAAACCATGTATGATGCTTCATATCATTCAGGGAAACTGTTTAAGTAAAAGAATTTACTTAGTGTGATTAAAAGGGGGGATTGATATAGGGGACAATAAGTTAATCACAACTATATATGTATGCTCTTAAAGAATTGTTGTAGTTCAGCCCCGATCGGGACCAGACTACGCAGTCTCTCTCTCACTCCCCCCCCACCCTCCAAGAGAACAGGGGGAGATTTGGTAAACAAAAGAAAACCAGGAAAAAACCAAACCCGTGGGTTGAGATTGAACAAAAAGTAAATTTAACAGTAATGACAGAAGAAAACAAAACAGTGATGCAATACAAATATAGTATAATGGCTTACAACAAATCTCCACACCTAGTTTCTTCCACGTAGCAGGAGGCTCCTTTCACCACCCTCCTCACTTACATACTGAGCCCCAGCAGTTAGCTGATTAGTTAACTATCCCAGCCATAGGGGCTACCAGCTTCAGTACTCCACCCAGCTCAGGTAAATATTAACTCTATCCTAGCCAGAAACAGGACAAGAATACAGTTATAAAACATAGTCATGTACCCATATAGCTTAGAGAAACAATTAATGGAAGAGGAAGTCTGTTTTTTTTTTCTTTTCCTGACGAAGGACTCATTTGTAAGGAGTGAGAAACAGTCCCTACTGCTCAGTGGGAAAAAATCTTAAAAATCCTGAACCTTTTGTTACATGGTGACCAGCTCTGAATACCCTTGCTGCTCCTCACCGGCTCTTGCTACCACACATACAGGCTCCAAACTCTGGGGCTCCGGGCTTTCCTAGACCACCAGGACAGGGTGGTAAAGATCTACAGGCGTAAAAAAAATCTACAGGCCAGGAAACATTGGGGCTCCGGGATTTCCTAGACCACCAGGACTCCGACGTTTAACACCAGCTCGAGCTGTCCGCCTAGTGTTAAACCACAGCTTAAAAATGGTGAATGTCAGACAGCTGCTCCCACACCAGAAGTGTCAGCTCTGGAATGTCTTGCTGCTTCTCACCAGCTCTAGGCACCACATCTACAGGCTCACAAACATTGGGGATCTGGCATTTCCTGGGACACCAGGACTCCGACGTCTACCATCACCTCAACTCAGCAGTCCCTTTTGAAAAAAAATCTTAAAAATCACAAACGTCAGAAGACTGCTCCCACACCAGAAGTGACATTTCTGAAAGCTCTTGCTTCTCCCGCCCGGCTCTTGCCACCGCATCTACAGGCTCACAAATATTGGGACTGCGAGATTTCCTAGAACACCAGCACTCCAACGTTTACCACGGTGTACTTATGGCCGCCCAGTGAAAACACTCTTATATATCATGAACGTTGGATGATAGATCCCACACCAGAAGTGCCAGCTCTGAAAACCCCTCAGTGGCTCTTGCCACCGCATCTACAAGCCCAGCAACACTGGGGCTCCGTTCTTTCCTAGACAATCAGGACTCTGACTTTTGCCACCATGTACACCAGTAAACTTTCAGAGGTGGCACCTTTGGTGTTAAAGCAATCGTCTGAGTTCGTGATTTTTAAGATTTATTTCTCACTGTGCAGCAGCTCTAGGTGATGGTAAGTGTCAGAGTCCTGCTGGTGGAGGAAAGCCCAGAGACTCAATGTTTCTGAGCCTGTAGATGTGGTGGGAAGAGTCGGTGAGGAGCAGCAAGAAATTTTAGAGCAGGCATTTCAGGTGTTGGAGTAATTGTCTGACTTCCTTCTGTGCGGCTGGTTCCAAGTTGACGGTAACTGCCAGCGTGCTAGCTGTGTAGGACAGTGAAGAGGCTGACACGTGTGTGTCCGTAGAGCTGCTAGAAAGCGTACGTGAAGAGCAGGAAGGGCTTTCAGAGCAGCCGGTTCTCGTCTTGCACAGTCGCCACACATCCGCACTTTTAGTGCCTCAGAACCCCGGACAGCTTGCAAAACACGGCTGTAACTGTCCCAGCGCAAGCTGTTCAGGAAAGCACAGAAACGCGATGTTCGCGTGCTTTTAGCGCTGCTCGCAAGAAGCCTCCGGAGCAGGCACTTCTCGTGCAGCAACAACCGTGCCTGCTACGATCTTTCCTAGCCTCTTTTCCTCCGGGCAGCCGGCTTGAGCTGATGTGAAGTGTTGGTGGGCAAATCATCCAGAGAAGAGTCGCAATGCTTCTGGGCTGTTAGCAAGAGCTTTCCTTGCTGACCCTTTTCACGTTGGAGATTAGCTGGACATTTGCCGGTTTAGTGCCTTGTTTCTTCTGCGCAGCTTGCACAAAGCTCATTGCGGCTTTCGCGGTTCGAGTTGTGCATCGCCGGAGCTCTGCGGGAAAGAGCGAGAGAAGAGCCTCGAAAGCTCCGAGTGCGGCCAGCTCGCGTGTAGCCGCGAATGTGCGCTGTTCGCCGGTTGCAGGGCGAGTGCCTTCTGCGCGGCTGCTTCCAAGTTGACGGTAACTGCCAGCGTGCTAGCTGTGTAGGACAGTGAAGAGGCTGACGCGTGTGTGTCCGTAGAGCTGCTAGAAAGCGTACGTGACGAGCAGGAAGGGCTTTCAGAGCAGCCGGTTCTCGTCTTGGACAGTCGCCACACATCCGCACTTTTAGTGCCTCAGAACCCCGGACAGCTTGCAAAACACGGCTGTAACTGTCCCAGCGCAAGCTGTTCAGGAAAGCACAGAAACGCGATGTTCGCGTGCTTTTAGCGCTGCTCGCAAGAAGCCTCCGGAGCAGGCACTTCTCGTGCAGCAACAACCGTGCCTGCTACGATCTTTCCTAGCCTCTTTTCCTCCGGGCAGCCGGCTTGAGCTGATGTGAAGTGTTGGTGGGCAAATCATCCAGAGAAGCGTCGCAATGCTTCTGGGCTGTTAGCAAGAGCTTTCCTTGCTGAGCCTTTTCACGTTGGAGATTAGCTGGACATTTGCCGGTTTAGTGCCTTGTTTCTTCTGCGCAGCTTGCACAAAGCTCATTGCGGCTTTCGCGGTTCGAGTTGTGCATCGCCGGAGCTCTGCGGGAAAGAGCGAGAGAAGAGCCGCGAAAGCTCCGAGTGCGGCCAGCTCGCGTGTAGCCGCGAATGTGCGCTGTTCGCCGGTTGCAGGGCGAGTGCCTTCTGCGCGGCTGCTTCCAAGTTGACGGTAACTGCCAGCGTGCTAGCTGTGTAGGACAGTGAAGAGGCTGACGCGTGTGTGTCCGTAGAGCTGCTAGAAAGCGTACGTGACGAGCAGGAAGGGCTTTCAGAGCAGCCGGTTCTCGTCTTGCACAGTCGCCACACATCCGCACTTTTAGTGCCTCAGAACCCCGGACAGCTTGCAAAACACGGCTGTAACTGTCCCAGCGCAAGCTGTTCAGGAAAGCACAGAAACGCGATGTTCGCGTGCTTTTAGCGCTGCTCGCAAGAAGCCTCCGGAGCAGGCACTTCTCGTGCAGCAACAACCGTGCCTGCTACGATCTTTCCTAGCCTCTTTTCCTCCGGGCAGCCGGCTTGAGCTGATGTGAAGTGTTGGTGGGCAAATCATCCAGAGAAGAGTCGCAATGCTTCTGGGCTGTTAGCAAGAGCTTTCCTTGCTGACCCTTTTCACGTTGGAGATTAGCTGGACATTTGCCGGTTTAGTGCCTTGTTTCTTCTGCGCAGCTTGCACAAAGCTCATTGCGGCTTTCGCGGTTCGAGTTGTGCATCGCCGGAGCTCTGCGGGAAAGAGCGAGAGAAGAGCCGCGAAAGCTCCGAGTGCGGCCAGCTCGCGTGTAGCCGCGAATGTGCGCTGTTCGCCGGTTGCAGGGCGACTGCCTTCTGCGCGGCTGCTTCCAAGTTGACGGTAACTGCCAGCGTGCTAGCTGTGTAGGACAGTGAAGAGGCTGACGCGTGTGTGTCCGTAGAGCTGCTAGAAAGCGTACGTGACGAGCAGGAAGGGCTTTCAGAGCAGCCGGTTCTCGTCTTGCACAGTCGCCACACATCCGCACTTTTAGTGCCTCAGAACCCCGGACAGCTTGCAAAACACGGCTGTAACTGTCCCAGCGCAAGCTGTTCAGGAAAGCACAGAAACACGATGTTCGCGTGCTTTTAGCGCTGCTCGCAAGAAGCCTCCGGAGCAGGCACTTCTCGTGCAGCAACAACCGTGCCTGCTACGATCTTTCCTAGCCTCTTTTCCTCCGGGCAGCCGGCTTGAGCTGATGTGAAGTGTTGGTGGGCAAATCATCCAGAGAAGAGTCGCAATGCTTCTGGGCTGTTAGCAAGAGCTTTCCTTGCTGACCCTTTTCACGTTGGAGATTAGCTGGACATTTGCCGGTTTAGTGCCTTGTTTCTTCTGCGCAGCTTGCACAAAGCTCATTGCGGCTTTCGCGGTTCGAGTTGTGCATCGCCGGAGCTCTGCGGGAAAGAGCGAGAGAAGAGCCGCGAAAGCTCCGAGTGCGGCCAGCTCGCGTGTAGCCGCGAATGTGCGCTGTTCGCCGGTTGCAGGGCGAGTGCCTTCTGCGCGGCTGCTTCCAAGTTGACGGTAACTGCCAGCGTGCTAGCTGTGTAGGACAGTGAAGAGGCTGACGCGTGTGTGTCCGTAGAGCTGCTAGAAAGCGTACGTGACGAGCAGGAAGGGCTTTCAGAGCAGCCGGTTCTCGTCTTGGACAGTCGCCACACATCCGCACTTTTAGTGCCTCAGAACCCCGGACAGCTTGCAAAACACGGCTGTAACTGTCCCAGCGCAAGCTGTTCAGGAAAGCACAGAAACGCGATGTTCGCGTGCTTTTAGCGCTGCTCGCAAGAAGCCTCCGGAGCAGGCACTTCTCGTGCAGCAACAACCGTGCCTGCTACGATCTTTCCTAGCCTCTTTTCCTCCGGGCAGCCGGCTTGAGCTGATGTGAAGTGTTGGTGGGCAAATCATCCAGAGAAGCGTCGCAATGCTTCTGGGCTGTTAGCAAGAGCTTTCCTTGCTGAGCCTTTTCACGTTGGAGATTAGCTGGACATTTGCCGGTTTAGTGCCTTGTTTCTTCTGCGCAGCTTGCACAAAGCTCATTGCGGCTTTCGCGGTTCGAGTTGTGCATCGCCGGAGCTCTGCGGGAAAGAGCGAGAGAAGAGCCGCGAAAGCTCCGAGTGCGGCCAGCTCGCGTGTAGCCGCGAATGTGCGCTGTTCGCCGGTTGCAGGGCGAGTGCCTTCTGCGCGGCTGCTTCCAAGTTGACGGTAACTGCCAGCGTGCTAGCTGTGTAGGACAGTGAAGAGGCTGACGCGTGTGTGTCCGTAGAGCTGCTAGAAAGCGTACGTGACGAGCAGGAAGGGCTTTCAGAGCAGCCGGTTCTCGTCTTGCACAGTCGCCACACATCCGCACTTTTAGTGCCTCAGAACCCCGGACAGCTTGCAAAACACGGCTGTAACTGTCCCAGCGCAAGCTGTTCAGGAAAGCACAGAAACGCGATGTTCGCGTGCTTTTAGCGCTGCTCGCAAGAAGCCTCCGGAGCAGGCACTTCTCGTGCAGCAACAACCGTGCCTGCTACGATCTTTCCTAGCCTCTTTTCCTCCGGGCAGCCGGCTTGAGCTGATGTGAAGTGTTGGTGGGCAAATCATCCAGAGAAGCGTCGCAATGCTTCTGGGCTGTTAGCAAGAGCTTTCCTTGCTGAGCCTTTTCACGTTGGAGATTAGCTGGACATTTGCCGGTTTAGTGCCTTGTTTCTTCTGCGCAGCTTGCACAAAGCTCATTGCGGCTTTCGCGGTTCGAGTTGTGCATCGCCGGAGCTCTGCGGGAAAGAGCGAGAGAAGAGCCGCGAAAGCTCCGAGTGCGGCCAGCTCGCGTGTAGCCGCGAATGTGCGCTGTTCGCCGGTTGCAGGGCGAGTGCCTTCTGCGCGGCTGCTTCCAAGTTGACGGTAACTGCCAGCGTGCTAGCTGTGTAGGACAGTGAAGAGGCTGACGCGTGTGTGTCCGTAGAGCTGCTAGAAAGCGTACGTGACGAGCAGGAAGGGCTTTCAGAGCAGCCGGTTCTCGTCTTGCACAGTCGCCACACATCCGCACTTTTAGTGCCTCAGAACCCCGGACAGCTTGCAAAACACGGCTGTAACTGTCCCAGCGCAAGCTGTTCAGGAAAGCACAGAAACGCGATGTTCGCGTGCTTTTAGCGCTGCTCGCAAGAAGCCTCCGGAGCAGGCACTTCTCGTGCAGCAACAACCGTGCCTGCTACGATCTTTCCTAGCCTCTTTTCCTCCGGGCAGCCGGCTTGAGCTGATGTGAAGTGTTGGTGGGCAAATCATCCAGAGAAGCGTCGCAATGCTTCTGGGCTGTTAGCAAGAGCTTTCCTTGCTGAGCCTTTTCACGTTGGAGATTAGCTGGACATTTGCCGGTTTAGTGCCTTGTTTCTTCTGCGCAGCTTGCACAAAGCTCATTGCGGCTTTCGCGGTTCGAGTTGTGCATCGCCGGAGCTCTGCGGGAAAGAGCGAGAGAAGAGCCGCGAAAGCTCCGAGTGCGGCCAGCTCGCGTGTAGCCGCGAATGTGCGCTGTTCGCCGGTTGCAGGGCGACTGCCTTCTGCGCGGCTGCTTCCAAGTTGACGGTAACTGCCAGCGTGCTAGCTGTGTAGGACAGTGAAGAGGCTGACGCGTGTGTGTCCGTAGAGCTGCTAGAAAGCGTACGTGACGAGCAGGAAGGGCTTTCAGAGCAGCCGGTTCTCGTCTTGCACAGTCGCCACACATCCGCACTTTTAGTGCCTCAGAACCCCGGACAGCTTGCAAAACACGGCTGTAACTGTCCCAGCGCAAGCTGTTCAGGAAAGCACAGAAACGCGATGTTCGCGTGCTTTTAGCGCTGCTCGCAAGAAGCCTCCGGAGCAGGCACTTCTCGTGCAGCAACAACCGTGCCTGCTACGATCTTTCCTAGCCTCTTTTCCTCCGGGCAGCCGGCTTGAGCTGATGTGAAGTGTTGGTGGGCAAATCATCCAGAGAAGCGTCGCAATGCTTCTGGGCTGTTAGCAAGAGCTTTCCTTGCTGAGCCTTTTCACGTTGGAGATTAGCTGGACATTTGCCGGTTTAGTGCCTTGTTTCTTCTGCGCAGCTTGCACAAAGCTCATTGCGGCTTTCGCGGTTCGAGTTGTGCATCGCCGGAGCTCTGCGGGAAAGAGCGAGAGAAGAGCCGCGAAAGCTCCGAGTGCGGCCAGCTCGCGTGTAGCCGCGAATGTGCGCTGTTCGCCGGTTGCAGGGCGAGTGCCTTCTGCGCGGCTGCTTCCAAGTTGACGGTAACTGCCAGCGTGCTAGCTGTGTAGGACAGTGAAGAGGCTGACGCGTGTGTGTCCGTAGAGCTGCTAGAAAGCGTACGTGACGAGCAGGAAGGGCTTTCAGAGCAGCCGGTTCTCGTCTTGCACAGTCGCCACACATCCGCACTTTTAGTGCCTCAGAACCCCGGACAGCTTGCAAAACACGGCTGTAACTGTCCCAGCGCAAGCTGTTCAGGAAAGCACAGAAACGCGATGTTCGCGTGCTTTTAGCGCTGCTCGCAAGAAGCCTCCGGAGCAGGCACTTCTCGTGCAGCAACAACCGTGCCTGCTACGATCTTTCCTAGCCTCTTTTCCTCCGGGCAGCCGGCTTGAGCTGATGTGAAGTGTTGGTGGGCAAATCATCCAGAGAAGAGTCGCAATGCTTCTGGGCTGTTAGCAAGAGCTTTCCTTGCTGAGCCTTTTCACGTTGGAGATTAGCTGGACATTTGCCGGTTTAGTGCCTTGTTTCTTCTGCGCAGCTTGCACAAAGCTCATTGCGGCTTTCGCGGTTCGAGTTGTGCATCGCCGGAGCTCTGCGGGAAAGAGCGAGAGAAGAGCCGCGAAAGCTCCGAGTGCGGCCAGCTCGCGTGTAGCCGCGAATGTGCGCTGTTCGCCGGTTGCAGGGCGAGTGCCTTCTGCGCGGCTGCTTCCAAGTTGACGGTAACTGCCAGCGTGCTAGCTGTGTAGGACAGTGAAGAGGCTGACGCGTGTGTGTCCGTAGAGCTGCTAGAAAGCGTACGTGACGAGCAGGAAGGGCTTTCAGAGCAGCCGGTTCTCGTCTTGCACAGTCGCCACACATCCGCACTTTTAGTGCCTCAGAACCCCGGACAGCTTGCAAAACACGGCTGTAACTGTCCCAGCGCAAGCTGTTCAGGAAAGCACAGAAACGCGATGTTCGCGTGCTTTTAGCGCTGCTCGCAAGAAGCCTCCGGAGCAGGCACTTCTCGTGCAGCAACAACCGTGCCTGCTACGATCTTTCCTAGCCTCTTTTCCTCCGGGCAGCCGGCTTGAGCTGATGTGAAGTGTTGGTGGGCAAATCATCCAGAGAAGCGTCGCAATGCTTCTGGGCTGTTAGCAAGAGCTTTCCTTGCTGACCCTTTTCACGTTGGAGATTAGCTGGACATTTGCCGGTTTAGTGCCTTGTTTCTTCTGCGCAGCTTGCACAAAGCTCATTGCGGCTTTCGCGGTTCGAGTTGTGCATCGCCGGAGCTCTGCGGGAAAGAGCGAGAGAAGAGCCGCGAAAGCTCCGAGTGCGGCCAGCTCGCGTGTAGCCGCGAATGTGCGCTGTTCGCCGGTTGCAGGGCGAGTGCCTTCTGCGCGGCTGCTTCCAAGTTGACGGTAACTGCCAGCGTGCTAGCTGTGTAGGACAGTGAAGAGGCTGACGCGTGTGTGTCCGTAGAGCTGCTAGAAAGCGTACGTGACGAGCAGGAAGGGCTTTCAGAGCAGCCGGTTCTCGTCTTGCACAGTCGCCACACATCCGCACTTTTAGTGCCTCAGAACCCCGGACAGCTTGCAAAACACGGCTGTAACTGTCCCAGCGCAAGCTGTTCAGGAAAGCACAGAAACGCGATGTTCGCGTGCTTTTAGCGCTGCTCGCAAGAAGCCTCCGGAGCAGGCACTTCTCGTGCAGCAACAACCGTGCCTGCTACGATCTTTCCTAGCCTCTTTTCCTCCGGGCAGCCGGCTTGAGCTGATGTGAAGTGTTGGTGGGCAAATCATCCAGAGAAGCGTCGCAATGCTTCTGGGCTGTTAGCAAGAGCTTTCCTTGCTGAGCCTTTTCACGTTGGAGATTAGCTGGACATTTGCCGGTTTAGTGCCTTGTTTCTTCTGCGCAGCTTGCACAAAGCTCATTGCGGCTTTCGCGGTTCGAGTTGTGCATCGCCGGAGCTCTGCGGGAAAGAGCGAGAGAAGAGCCGCGAAAGCTCCGAGTGCGGCCAGCTCGCGTGTAGCCGCGAATGTGCGCTGTTCGCCGGTTGCAGGGCGAGTGCCTTCTGCGCGGCTGCTTCCAAGTTGACGGTAACTGCCAGCGTGCTAGCTGTGTAGGACAGTGAAGAGGCTGACGCGTGTGTGTCCGTAGAGCTGCTAGAAAGCGTACGTGACGAGCAGGAAGGGCTTTCAGAGCAGCCGGTTCTCGTCTTGCACAGTCGCCACACATCCGCACTTTTAGTGCCTCAGAACCCCGGACAGCTTGCAAAACACGGCTGTAACTGTCCCAGCGCAAGCTGTTCAGGAAAGCACAGAAACGCGATGTTCGCGTGCTTTTAGCGCTGCTCGCAAGAAGCCTCCGGAGCAGGCACTTCTCGTGCAGCAACAACCGTGCCTGCTACGATCTTTCCTAGCCTCTTTTCCTCCGGGCAGCCGGCTTGAGCTGATGTGAAGTGTTGGTGGGCAAATCATCCAGAGAAGCGTCGCAATGCTTCTGGGCTGTTAGCAAGAGCTTTCCTTGCTGAGCCTTTTCACGTTGGAGATTAGCTGGACATTTGCCGGTTTAGTGCCTTGTTTCTTCTGCGCAGCTTGCACAAAGCTCATTGCGGCTTTCGCGGTTCGAGTTGTGCATCGCCGGAGCTCTGCGGGAAAGAGCGAGAGAAGAGCCGCGAAAGCTCCGAGTGCGGCCAGCTCGCGTGTAGCCGCGAATGTGCGCTGTTCGCCGGTTGCAGGGCGAGTGCCTTCTGCGCGGCTGCTTCCAAGTTGACGGTAACTGCCAGCGTGCTAGCTGTGTAGGACAGTGAAGAGGCTGACGCGTGTGTGTCCGTAGAGCTGCTAGAAAGCGTACGTGACGAGCAGGAAGGGCTTTCAGAGCAGCCGGTTCTCGTCTTGCACAGTCGCCACACATCCGCACTTTTAGTGCCTCAGAACCCCGGACAGCTTGCAAAACACGGCTGTAACTGTCCCAGCGCAAGCTGTTCAGGAAAGCACAGAAACGCGATGTTCGCGTGCTTTTAGCGCTGCTCGCAAGAAGCCTCCGGAGCAGGCACTTCTCGTGCAGCAACAACCGTGCCTGCTACGATCTTTCCTAGCCTCTTTTCCTCCGGGCAGCCGGCTTGAGCTGATGTGAAGTGTTGGTGGGCAAATCATCCAGAGAAGCGTCGCAATGCTTCTGGGCTGTTAGCAAGAGCTTTCCTTGCTGAGCCTTTTCACGTTGGAGATTAGCTGGACATTTGCCGGTTTAGTGCCTTGTTTCTTCTGCGCAGCTTGCACAAAGCTCATTGCGGCTTTCGCGGTTCGAGTTGTGCATCGCCGGAGCTCTGCGGGAAAGAGCGAGAGAAGAGCCGCGAAAGCTCCGAGTGCGGCCAGCTCGCGTGTAGCCGCGAATGTGCGCTGTTCGCCGGTTGCAGGGCGACTGCCTTCTGCGCGGCTGCTTCCAAGTTGACGGTAACTGCCAGCGTGCTAGCTGTGTAGGACAGTGAAGAGGCTGACGCGTGTGTGTCCGTAGAGCTGCTAGAAAGCGTACGTGACGAGCAGGAAGGGCTTTCAGAGCAGCCGGTTCTCGTCTTGCACAGTCGCCACACATCCGCACTTTTAGTGCCTCAGAACCCCGGACAGCTTGCAAAACACGGCTGTAACTGTCCCAGCGCAAGCTGTTCAGGAAAGCACAGAAACGCGATGTTCGCGTGCTTTTAGCGCTGCTCGCAAGAAGCCTCCGGAGCAGGCACTTCTCGTGCAGCAACAACCGTGCCTGCTACGATCTTTCCTAGCCTCTTTTCCTCCGGGCAGCCGGCTTGAGCTGATGTGAAGTGTTGGTGGGCAAATCATCCAGAGAAGCGTCGCAATGCTTCTGGGCTGTTAGCAAGAGCTTTCCTTGCTGAGCCTTTTCACGTTGGAGATTAGCTGGACATTTGCCGGTTTAGTGCCTTGTTTCTTCTGCGCAGCTTGCACAAAGCTCATTGCGGCTTTCGCGGTTCGAGTTGTGCATCGCCGGAGCTCTGCGGGAAAGAGCGAGAGAAGAGCCGCGAAAGCTCCGAGTGCGGCCAGCTCGCGTGTAGCCGCGAATGTGCGCTGTTCGCCGGTTGCAGGGCGAGTGCCTTCTGCGCGGCTGCTTCCAAGTTGACGGTAACTGCCAGCGTGCTAGCTGTGTAGGACAGTGAAGAGGCTGACGCGTGTGTGTCCGTAGAGCTGCTAGAAAGCGTACGTGACGAGCAGGAAGGGCTTTCAGAGCAGCCGGTTCTCGTCTTGGACAGTCGCCACACATCCGCACTTTTAGTGCCTCAGAACCCCGGACAGCTTGCAAAACACGGCTGTAACTGTCCCAGCGCAAGCTGTTCAGGAAAGCACAGAAACGCGATGTTCGCGTGCTTTTAGCGCTGCTCGCAAGAAGCCTCCGGAGCAGGCACTTCTCGTGCAGCAACAACCGTGCCTGCTACGATCTTTCCTAGCCTCTTTTCCTCCGGGCAGCCGGCTTGAGCTGATGTGAAGTGTTGGTGGGCAAATCATCCAGAGAAGCGTCGCAATGCTTCTGGGCTGTTAGCAAGAGCTTTCCTTGCTGAGCCTTTTCACGTTGGAGATTAGCTGGACATTTGCCGGTTTAGTGCCTTGTTTCTTCTGCGCAGCTTGCACAAAGCTCATTGCGGCTTTCGCGGTTCGAGTTGTGCATCGCCGGAGCTCTGCGGGAAAGAGCGAGAGAAGAGCCGCGAAAGCTCCGAGTGCGGCCAGCTCGCGTGTAGCCGCGAATGTGCGCTGTTCGCCGGTTGCAGGGCGAGTGCCTTCTGCGCGGCTGCTTCCAAGTTGACGGTAACTGCCAGCGTGCTAGCTGTGTAGGACAGTGAAGAGGCTGACGCGTGTGTGTCCGTAGAGCTGCTAGAAAGCGTACGTGACGAGCAGGAAGGGCTTTCAGAGCAGCCGGTTCTCGTCTTGCACAGTCGCCACACATCCGCACTTTTAGTGCCTCAGAACCCCGGACAGCTTGCAAAACACGGCTGTAACTGTCCCAGCGCAAGCTGTTCAGGAAAGCACAGAAACGCGATGTTCGCGTGCTTTTAGCGCTGCTCGCAAGAAGCCTCCGGAGCAGGCACTTCTCGTGCAGCAACAACCGTGCCTGCTACGATCTTTCCTAGCCTCTTTTCCTCCGGGCAGCCGGCTTGAGCTGATGTGAAGTGTTGGTGGGCAAATCATCCAGAGAAGCGTCGCAATGCTTCTGGGCTGTTAGCAAGAGCTTTCCTTGCTGAGCCTTTTCACGTTGGAGATTAGCTGGACATTTGCCGGTTTAGTGCCTTGTTTCTTCTGCGCAGCTTGCACAAAGCTCATTGCGGCTTTCGCGGTTCGAGTTGTGCATCGCCGGAGCTCTGCGGGAAAGAGCGAGAGAAGAGCCGCGAAAGCTCCGAGTGCGGCCAGCTCGCGTGTAGCCGCGAATGTGCGCTGTTCGCCGGTTGCAGGGCGACTGCCTTCTGCGCGGCTGCTTCCAAGTTGACGGTAACTGCCAGCGTGCTAGCTGTGTAGGACAGTGAAGAGGCTGACGCGTGTGTGTCCGTAGAGCTGCTAGAAAGCGTACGTGACGAGCAGGAAGGGCTTTCAGAGCAGCCGGTTCTCGTCTTGCACAGTCGCCACACATCCGCACTTTTAGTGCCTCAGAACCCCGGACAGCTTGCAAAACACGGCTGTAACTGTCCCAGCGCAAGCTGTTCAGGAAAGCACAGAAACGCGATGTTCGCGTGCTTTTAGCGCTGCTCGCAAGAAGCCTCCGGAGCAGGCACTTCTCGTGCAGCAACAACCGTGCCTGCTACGATCTTTCCTAGCCTCTTTTCCTCCGGGCAGCCGGCTTGAGCTGATGTGAAGTGTTGGTGGGCAAATCATCCAGAGAAGCGTCGCAATGCTTCTGGGCTGTTAGCAAGAGCTTTCCTTGCTGAGCCTTTTCACGTTGGAGATTAGCTGGACATTTGCCGGTTTAGTGCCTTGTTTCTTCTGCGCAGCTTGCACAAAGCTCATTGCGGCTTTCGCGGTTCGAGTTGTGCATCGCCGGAGCTCTGCGGGAAAGAGCGAGAGAAGAGCCGCGAAAGCTCCGAGTGCGGCCAGCTCGCGTGTAGCCGCGAATGTGCGCTGTTCGCCGGTTGCAGGGCGACTGCCTTCTGCGCGGCTGCTTCCAAGTTGACGGTAACTGCCAGCGTGCTAGCTGTGTAGGACAGTGAAGAGGCTGACGCGTGTGTGTCCGTAGAGCTGCTAGAAAGCGTACGTGACGAGCAGGAAGGGCTTTCAGAGCAGCCGGTTCTCGTCTTGCACAGTCGCCACACATCCGCACTTTTAGTGCCTCAGAACCCCGGACAGCTTGCAAAACACGGCTGTAACTGTCCCAGCGCAAGCTGTTCAGGAAAGCACAGAAACGCGATGTTCGCGTGCTTTTAGCGCTGCTCGCAAGAAGCCTCCGGAGCAGGCACTTCTCGTGCAGCAACAACCGTGCCTGCTACGATCTTTCCTAGCCTCTTTTCCTCCGGGCAGCCGGCTTGAGCTGATGTGAAGTGTTGGTGGGCAAATCATCCAGAGAAGCGTCGCAATGCTTCTGGGCTGTTAGCAAGAGCTTTCCTTGCTGAGCCTTTTCACGTTGGAGATTAGCTGGACATTTGCCGGTTTAGTGCCTTGTTTCTTCTGCGCAGCTTGCACAAAGCTCATTGCGGCTTTCGCGGTTCGAGTTGTGCATCGCCGGAGCTCTGCGGGAAAGAGCGAGAGAAGAGCCGCGAAAGCTCCGAGTGCGGCCAGCTCGCGTGTAGCCGCGAATGTGCGCTGTTCGCCGGTTGCAGGGCGAGTGCCTTCTGCGCGGCTGCTTCCAAGTTGACGGTAACTGCCAGCGTGCTAGCTGTGTAGGACAGTGAAGAGGCTGACGCGTGTGTGTCCGTAGAGCTGCTAGAAAGCGTACGTGACGAGCAGGAAGGGCTTTCAGAGCAGCCGGTTCTCGTCTTGCACAGTCGCCACACATCCGCACTTTTAGTGCCTCAGAACCCCGGACAGCTTGCAAAACACGGCTGTAACTGTCCCAGCGCAAGCTGTTCAGGAAAGCACAGAAACGCGATGTTCGCGTGCTTTTAGCGCTGCTCGCAAGAAGCCTCCGGAGCAGGCACTTCTCGTGCAGCAACAACCGTGCCTGCTACGATCTTTCCTAGCCTCTTTTCCTCCGGGCAGCCGGCTTGAGCTGATGTGAAGTGTTGGTGGGCAAATCATCCAGAGAAGCGTCGCAATGCTTCTGGGCTGTTAGCAAGAGCTTTCCTTGCTGACCCTTTTCACGTTGGAGATTAGCTGGACATTTGCCGGTTTAGTGCCTTGTTTCTTCTGCGCAGCTTGCACAAAGCTCATTGCGGCTTTCGCGGTTCGAGTTGTGCATCGCCGGAGCTCTGCGGGAAAGAGCGAGAGAAGAGCCGCGAAAGCTCCGAGTGCGGCCAGCTCGCGTGTAGCCGCGAATGTGCGCTGTTCGCCGGTTGCAGGGCGACTGCCTTCTGCGCGGCTGCTTCCAAGTTGACGGTAACTGCCAGCGTGCTAGCTGTGTAGGACAGTGAAGAGGCTGACGCGTGTGTGTCCGTAGAGCTGCTAGAAAGCGTACGTGACGAGCAGGAAGGGCTTTCAGAGCAGCCGGTTCTCGTCTTGCACAGTCGCCACACATCCGCACTTTTAGTGCCTCAGAACCCCGGACAGCTTGCAAAACACGGCTGTAACTGTCCCAGCGCAAGCTGTTCAGGAAAGCACAGAAACGCGATGTTCGCGTGCTTTTAGCGCTGCTCGCAAGAAGCCTCCGGAGCAGGCACTTCTCGTGCAGCAACAACCGTGCCTGCTACGATCTTTCCTAGCCTCTTTTCCTCCGGGCAGCCGGCTTGAGCTGATGTGAAGTGTTGGTGGGCAAATCATCCAGAGAAGCGTCGCAATGCTTCTGGGCTGTTAGCAAGAGCTTTCCTTGCTGACCCTTTTCACGTTGGAGATTAGCTGGACATTTGGCGGTTTAGTGCCTTGTTTCTTCTGCGCAGCTTGCACAAAGCTCATTGCGGCTTTCGCGGTTCGAGTTGTGCATCGCCGGAGCTCTGCGGGAAAGAGCGAGAGAAGAGCCGCGAAAGCTCCGAGTGCGGCCAGCTCGCGTGTAGCCGCGAATGTGCGCTGTTCGCCGGTTGCAGGGCGACTGCCTTCTGCGCGGCTGCTTCCAAGTTGACGGTAACTGCCAGCGTGCTAGCTGTGTAGGACAGTGAAGAGGCTGACGCGTGTGTGTCCGTAGAGCTGCTAGAAAGCGTACGTGACGAGCAGGAAGGGCTTTCAGAGCAGCCGGTTCTCGTCTTGGACAGTCGCCACACATCCGCACTTTTAGTGCCTCAGAACCCCGGACAGCTTGCAAAACACGGCTGTAACTGTCCCAGCGCAAGCTGTTCAGGAAAGCACAGAAACGCGATGTTCGCGTGCTTTTAGCGCTGCTCGCAAGAAGCCTCCGGAGCAGGCACTTCTCGTGCAGCAACAACCGTGCCTGCTACGATCTTTCCTAGCCTCTTTTCCTCCGGGCAGCCGGCTTGAGCTGATGTGAAGTGTTGGTGGGCAAATCATCCAGAGAAGCGTCGCAATGCTTCTGGGCTGTTAGCAAGAGCTTTCCTTGCTGAGCCTTTTCACGTTGGAGATTAGCTGGACATTTGCCGGTTTAGTGCCTTGTTTCTTCTGCGCAGCTTGCACAAAGCTCATTGCGGCTTTCGCGGTTCGAGTTGTGCATCGCCGGAGCTCTGCGGGAAAGAGCGAGAGAAGAGCCGCGAAAGCTCCGAGTGCGGCCAGCTCGCGTGTAGCCGCGAATGTGCGCTGTTCGCCGGTTGCAGGGCGAGTGCCTTCTGCGCGGCTGCTTCCAAGTTGACGGTAACTGCCAGCGTGCTAGCTGTGTAGGACAGTGAAGAGGCTGACGCGTGTGTGTCCGTAGAGCTGCTAGAAAGCGTACGTGACGAGCAGGAAGGGCTTTCAGAGCAGCCGGTTCTCGTCTTGCACAGTCGCCACACATCCGCACTTTTAGTGCCTCAGAACCCCGGACAGCTTGCAAAACACGGCTGTAACTGTCCCAGCGCAAGCTGTTCAGGAAAGCACAGAAACGCGATGTTCGCGTGCTTTTAGCGCTGCTCGCAAGAAGCCTCCGGAGCAGGCACTTCTCGTGCAGCAACAACCGTGCCTGCTACGATCTTTCCTAGCCTCTTTTCCTCCGGGCAGCCGGCTTGAGCTGATGTGAAGTGTTGGTGGGCAAATCATCCAGAGAAGCGTCGCAATGCTTCTGGGCTGTTAGCAAGAGCTTTCCTTGCTGAGCCTTTTCACGTTGGAGATTAGCTGGACATTTGCCGGTTTAGTGCCTTGTTTCTTCTGCGCAGCTTGCACAAAGCTCATTGCGGCTTTCGCGGTTCGAGTTGTGCATCGCCGGAGCTCTGCGGGAAAGAGCGAGAGAAGAGCCGCGAAAGCTCCGAGTGCGGCCAGCTCGCGTGTAGCCGCGAATGTGCGCTGTTCGCCGGTTGCAGGGCGAGTGCCTTCTGCGCGGCTGCTTCCAAGTTGACGGTAACTGCCAGCGTGCTAGCTGTGTAGGACAGTGAAGAGGCTGACGCGTGTGTGTCCGTAGAGCTGCTAGAAAGCGTACGTGACGAGCAGGAAGGGCTTTCAGAGCAGCCGGTTCTCGTCTTGCACAGTCGCCACACATCCGCACTTTTAGTGCCTCAGAACCCCGGACAGCTTGCAAAACACGGCTGTAACTGTCCCAGCGCAAGCTGTTCAGGAAAGCACAGAAACGCGATGTTCGCGTGCTTTTAGCGCTGCTCGCAAGAAGCCTCCGGAGCAGGCACTTCTCGTGCAGCAACAACCGTGCCTGCTACGATCTTTCCTAGCCTCTTTTCCTCCGGGCAGCCGGCTTGAGCTGATGTGAAGTGTTGGTGGGCAAATCATCCAGAGAAGCGTCGCAATGCTTCTGGGCTGTTAGCAAGAGCTTTCCTTGCTGAGCCTTTTCACGTTGGAGATTAGCTGGACATTTGCCGGTTTAGTGCCTTGTTTCTTCTGCGCAGCTTGCACAAAGCTCATTGCGGCTTTCGCGGTTCGAGTTGTGCATCGCCGGAGCTCTGCGGGAAAGAGCGAGAGAAGAGCCGCGAAAGCTCCGAGTGCGGCCAGCTCGCGTGTAGCCGCGAATGTGCGCTGTTCGCCGGTTGCAGGGCGACTGCCTTCTGCGCGGCTGCTTCCAAGTTGACGGTAACTGCCAGCGTGCTAGCTGTGTAGGACAGTGAAGAGGCTGACGCGTGTGTGTCCGTAGAGCTGCTAGAAAGCGTACGTGACGAGCAGGAAGGGCTTTCAGAGCAGCCGGTTCTCGTCTTGCACAGTCGCCACACATCCGCACTTTTAGTGCCTCAGAACCCCGGACAGCTTGCAAAACACGGCTGTAACTGTCCCAGCGCAAGCTGTTCAGGAAAGCACAGAAACGCGATGTTCGCGTGCTTTTAGCGCTGCTCGCAAGAAGCCTCCGGAGCAGGCACTTCTCGTGCAGCAACAACCGTGCCTGCTACGATCTTTCCTAGCCTCTTTTCCTCCGGGCAGCCGGCTTGAGCTGATGTGAAGTGTTGGTGGGCAAATCATCCAGAGAAGAGTCGCAATGCTTCTGGGCTGTTAGCAAGAGCTTTCCTTGCTGAGCCTTTTCACGTTGGAGATTAGCTGGACATTTGCCGGTTTAGTGCCTTGTTTCTTCTGCGCAGCTTGCACAAAGCTCATTGCGGCTTTCGCGGTTCGAGTTGTGCATCGCCGGAGCTCTGCGGGAAAGAGCGAGAGAAGAGCCGCGAAAGCTCCGAGTGCGGCCAGCTCGCGTGTAGCCGCGAATGTGCGCTGTTCGCCGGTTGCAGGGCGAGTGCCTTCTGCGCGGCTGCTTCCAAGTTGACGGTAACTGCCAGCGTGCTAGCTGTGTAGGACAGTGAAGAGGCTGACGCGTGTGTGTCCGTAGAGCTGCTAGAAAGCGTACGTGACGAGCAGGAAGGGCTTTCAGAGCAGCCGGTTCTCGTCTTGGACAGTCGCCACACATCCGCACTTTTAGTGCCTCAGAACCCCGGACAGCTTGCAAAACACGGCTGTAACTGTCCCAGCGCAAGCTGTTCAGGAAAGCACAGAAACGCGATGTTCGCGTGCTTTTAGCGCTGCTCGCAAGAAGCCTCCGGAGCAGGCACTTCTCGTGCAGCAACAACCGTGCCTGCTACGATCTTTCCTAGCCTCTTTTCCTCCGGGCAGCCGGCTTGAGCTGATGTGAAGTGTTGGTGGGCAAATCATCCAGAGAAGCGTCGCAATGCTTCTGGGCTGTTAGCAAGAGCTTTCCTTGCTGACCCTTTTCACGTTGGAGATTAGCTGGACATTTGCCGGTTTAGTGCCTTGTTTCTTCTGCGCAGCTTGCACAAAGCTCATTGCGGCTTTCGCGGTTCGAGTTGTGCATCGCCGGAGCTCTGCGGGAAAGAGCGAGAGAAGAGCCGCGAAAGCTCCGAGTGCGGCCAGCTCGCGTGTAGCCGCGAATGTGCGCTGTTCGCCGGTTGCAGGGCGAGTGCCTTCTGCGCGGCTGCTTCCAAGTTGACGGTAACTGCCAGCGTGCTAGCTGTGTAGGACAGTGAAGAGGCTGACGCGTGTGTGTCCGTAGAGCTGCTAGAAAGCGTACGTGAAGAGCAGGAAGGGCTTTCAGAGCAGCCGGTTCTCGTCTTGGACAGTCGCCACACATCCGCACTTTTAGTGCCTCAGAACCCCGGACAGCTTGCAAAACAGGGCTGTAACTGTCCCAGCGCAAGCTGTTCAGGAAAGCACAGAAACGCGATGTTCGCGTGCTTTTAGCGCTGCTCGCAAGAAGCCTCCGGAGCAGGCACTTCTCGTGCAGCAACAACCGTGCCTGCTACGATCTTTCCTAGCCTCTTTTCCTCCGGGCAGCCGGCTTGAGCTGATGTGAAGTGTTGGTGGGCAAATCATCCAGAGAAGCGTCGCAATGCTTCTGGGCTGTTAGCAAGAGCTTTCCTTGCTGAGCCTTTTCACGTTGGAGATTAGCTGGACATTTGCCGGTTTAGTGCCTTGTTTCTTCTGCGCAGCTTGCACAAAGCTCATTGCGGCTTTCGCGGTTCGAGTTGTGCATCGCCGGAGCTCTGCGGGAAAGAGCGAGAGAAGAGCCGCGAAAGCTCCGAGTGCGGCCAGCTCGCGTGTAGCCGCGAATGTGCGCTGTTCGCCGGTTGCAGGGCGAGTGCCTTCTGCGCGGCTGCTTCCAAGTTGACGGTAACTGCCAGCGTGCTAGCTGTGTAGGACAGTGAAGAGGCTGACGCGTGTGTGTCCGTAGAGCTGCTAGAAAGCGTACGTGACGAGCAGGAAGGGCTTTCAGAGCAGCCGGTTCTCGTCTTGGACAGTCGCCACACATCCGCACTTTTAGTGCCTCAGAACCCCGGACAGCTTGCAAAACACGGCTGTAACTGTCCCAGCGCAAGCTGTTCAGGAAAGCACAGAAACGCGATGTTCGCGTGCTTTTAGCGCTGCTCGCAAGAAGCCTCCGGAGCAGGCACTTCTCGTGCAGCAACAACCGTGCCTGCTACGATCTTTCCTAGCCTCTTTTCCTCCGGGCAGCCGGCTTGAGCTGATGTGAAGTGTTGGTGGGCAAATCATCCAGAGAAGAGTCGCAATGCTTCTGGGCTGTTAGCAAGAGCTTTCCTTGCTGACCCTTTTCACGTTGGAGATTAGCTGGACATTTGCCGGTTTAGTGCCTTGTTTCTTCTGCGCAGCTTGCACAAAGCTCATTGCGGCTTTCGCGGTTCGAGTTGTGCATCGCCGGAGCTCTGCGGGAAAGAGCGAGAGAAGAGCCGCGAAAGCTCCGAGTGCGGCCAGCTCGCGTGTAGCCGCGATGATGCGCTGTTCGCCGGTTGCAGGGCGACTGCCTTCTGCGCGGCTGCTTCCAAGTTGACGGTAACTGCCAGCGTGCTAGCTGTGTAGGACAGTGAAGAGGCTGACGCGTTTGTGTCCGTAGAGCTGCTAGAAAGCGTACGTGAAGAGCAGGAAGGGCTTTCAGAGCAGCCGGTTCTCGTCTTGGACAGTCGCCACACATCCGCACTTTTAGTGCCTCAGAACCCCGGACAGCTTGCAAAACGCGGCTGTAACTGTCCCAGCGCAAGCTGTTCAGGAAAGCACAGAAACGCGATGTTCGCGTGCTTTTAGCGCTGCTCGCAAGAAGCCTCCGGAGCAGGCACTTCTCGTGCCCCACAGTTTTGAGGAATCAGCTAGCAAAGGACTTGGAATCATGGGAACCACCTTCAGAAGAAGGGAAGGTGTTACAGTATGTAGACGACCTTCTTATTGCAACCAGAACCAAAGAATCCTGTGTCATTTGGACCGTGAGTCTGTTAAATTTCCTGGGACTACAGGGATATCGGGTTTCTAAGAAAAAGGCACAGGCGTTGTTACAACCCCAGGTCACGTACCTGGGGTACGAGATCAGTGCCGGACAACGGATCCTAGGACAAGCCCGGAAAGAGGCCATATGCCAAAGCCCCCGACCACAAACTATAAAGGAACTACGGACATTCTTAGGAATGACAGGGTGGTGCCAACTTTGGATATGTGATTATGGTCTGCCTGTTTAAGCCACTCTATTCCCTGATAGCAGCTAACCAAAAGGATCTCCAGTGGGATGCTGAGTCAGATCGAGCCTTCCATCAGCTGAAGAAAGCCCTGATGTCGGCATCAGCATTGGGACTTCCTGATGTGAGTAAGCCATTTTTTCTATTTTCCCACGAAAAACAAGGAATGGCACTAGGAATATTGGCACAAGATTTGGGACCATACAGACGGGCGGTAGCATACTTCTCCAAACAGCTGGATGCCGCTGCGAAAGGGTGGCTGTTCTGGTTTTGTTAGTGGGGGGGTGCTAAGGTGGTAGCTTCTGTAGGAAACTGCTAGAAGTCGCTCCCCTTTGTTCAGTGGACTTGGCCGGGCCTAGGGCGGACCCACTGCTGGCCAAGGCCGAGCCAATTGGTAGCAGAATGTTCTGTGATAATGCCTCTGCTATAACATATTTAAGAAGGGGGAAACAGAAAAAAAAAAAGGGAGAGATGTGAAGCAGCTGAGCGGGGGGCAGAGAGGGGGAAGCGCGAGCCTTGTGGGCCTTGCAGGCCTCACCCTCTGGCCTCCCGCCGGGCAGCCGACTGGGCCCAACTCGGCCCGGCCTGGCTGCAAGAAGTGGAGAGGAGCAGTTGAAGTGAATAAGATGTAAAAAGGATCCTGAGAGGCGTCTGCCAGCCTGTTGTGAGGAACGGCTGCAGACGCCAAGGTCAGTGAAGGAGGAGGGGGAGGAGTAATGCGGCTCCTGGCCAAGATTCCTCTGCAACTCGTGGTGACGACCATGGTGGAGCAGGTTGTCCCCCTGCAGCCCATGGAGGTCCACGGAGGGGCAGAGGTCCACCTGCAGCCTGTGGAGGACCCCACGCCGGAACAGGTAGAGGCCTGAAGGAGACTGTGCCCCGTGGAGGGCCCGCTGGGACAGCTGTTCTAGAGGGACTGCACCCTGTGGAAGAGATGACCCATGCCGGGGCAGTTTCACGGAGGACTGTGGCCCGTGGGAGGGACCCCACGCTGGAGCAGAGGAGGAATGCAAGTAGTTCTTCCCCCAACGATGACACAGAGGCGTAAAACAACGCGTGATGAACTGACTGCGACCCCCATTCCCCCCCCCCCGACCCCCCCTCCATGCTGCTCGGGAGGGGAAGGTAGTAGAGATAATGTTAAGCCCGGGAAGAGGGAGGAGTGGGGGGAGGTTATCTTGTTCCCTGTCTCATTCTCCTGCTAGTTTTAGAAATAAATGAGTGTTTTTCCCCAAGTCGAGTCTGTTTTGCCTGTAACGGTAACTTTACAAATTTCTTCCCGTCCTTATCTCAAACCTCGAGCCGTTTTTCTTATATCATCTCCCCCTATTCTCTCGGAGGGTGGGGGGAGCGAGAGAGAGACTGTGTAGTCTGGTCCTGATCAGGGCTGAACTGCGACAGTGGCCCAGCTGTCTGAGAGCAGTAGCAGCTGTCATTCTAAACATTCAAGAAGCCTGAAAGTTCACTCTAGGCCAGAAAATGACTGTCCTAGTTTCCCAGACTGTATCTGCGGTCCTTGAAGCAAAAGGAGGGCATTGGCTTTCCCCACAAAGGTTCCTGAAATATCAAGCTATAATGGTTGAACAGGATGATGTTGAAATCGTGACCACAAACATCATCAATCCGGCCTCATTCCTTGATGGGAACATCGGGGAGCCGGTGAGTCATGACTGCTTGGAAACAATTGAAACCATGTATTCTAGTCGAACGGATCTTAAAGATGTCCCTGTCGATGGAGCCGAACATTGGTTCACCGATGGAAGCAGCTATATGTTAAATGGAAGGCGACATTCCGGATATGCTGTTACCACTTTTGAAAAGGTGATAGAGTCCAGGCCACTATCAGCCGACGTCTCAGCCCAAAAGGCCGAGATCATAGCCCTTACCTGAGCCCTGGAGAGAGCCCAGGGAAGGACTGTAAACATTTGGACTGACCCTAAATATGCCTTTGGGGTGGTACATGCCCATGGAGCAATATGGAAGGAAAGAGGACTGTTAAATTCTCATGGAAAAACCATCAAACACGCAGAAGGGATTTTGAAAATCCTGAATGCAGTCCAGCTTCCCAAAAAGGTGGCAATTATGCATATTAAAGCACACCAGAAAGTGAGCACAGAATTGGAAAGAGGAAATGAGCTGGCAGATAGGGAAGCAAAACAAGCAGCTAGAGAAACAATCAAGGTAGAGGGTGCGCTAATACCTGATGGACAGGTATTTCTAGAAGGTAAACCAGAATACACAAAGGAAGTCGGCAAACTTATTAATGATCTAAAGGGGTCATATAATGAGGAAGGGTGGGCCAATTACTACCCCTCACACGGGAGGGTAGTAATTCCCTCCTACATGATATGGTCAGTAGTCCGAGAAGAACATAGAAAAAGACACTGGGGGGAGGGGGGGGCAGAAGCCCTATATAAAGATCTCATCAGGAACATAATAGCGTGAAACTTAGACACTACCGTTAGACAAGTAACTCAACAATGTGATCTTTGTCTCCAGACTAATCCTAAAGTTGTAAAAGGGCCGAAACTTGAAAAAATCGGAAAGGGGAATGGTCCGGGACAACGTTGGCAGATTGATTTCTCAGAACTCCCTAGAAAAGGGGGGTATCGATACTTATTAGTACTTACGGATACCTTTTCAGGCTGGCCAGAAGCTTTCCCGTGCGGAACTGCTAAAGCCTGGGAAGTAACCAAAATACTGCTCCAGGAAATAGTACCTAGGTTTGGAGTCGCAGCAGTAATGTCATCGGATAGAGGACCACATTTTGTGTCCAGAATAGTACAAGCAATTAGCCACCATCTAGGGATAGAGTGGCAATTACATACCTCTTACCGACCACAATCAAGTGGCCAGGTGGAGAAAATGAATCACCCAATCAAACAACAGATTGTCAAGTTGGGTCAGGAAACTAATCTAACTTTACCATTAGCTCTTATACGAATACGAACCAGACCAAGAGCAAGAGAAGGGCTTAGTCCATTCGAAATTCTATATGGACGACCCTATGGGGTACAAAAGGGAACGTCTTCACAAATTGGTGAAGAAATAATGACCTCCTATATGGTGGCACTAAACAAACAATTAAAAAGAATTGAAAAACATGCAATGGGAACACGTCGTAGGGGTCTGGATGGGCCTGTTCACGATATACAACCAGGGGACTATGTATATGTTAAGTCTCTTACAGAAAAAACTCTGGAACCACAGTGGGCCGGACCTTTTCAAGTCCTCCTCTCCACCTACACGGCAATTAAGGTAAAGGGACAGAACTCCTGGATACACCATACTCGGATCAAGAGAGCCTCTGCAACCTTGTGGAAAGTAACTCCAGACAACAACGAAGACTTGAGACTTAAACTCGTTCGAACGGATAAGGGCGGGAACAGTGCAGTAGTGAACCGGAGGGACACCACAGCAAACGATACCGGACAAAGAAACCGGGACCGGCCAGTAACTAATCTCGCCCAAATCTGTCATCGGTACAGTTTATATCTTATTTGTCATTTTATTATAGGAAATATAAAACCCATTTTAGCAGGTCACCAAAGGCAGTACATTATCTACAGAAGTAGCTGTACTAATCCACTAGACCAACTAAATCCTAAAATGACCAATTGTTTAATTGGAATTGTGATTGGGCTTACAATATTTTCCTGCATCTTACCACTAACTTGTAATCAAAAGGACACCAAATGGCCGTGGTCTCACGCCTCCCTTGGGTTTACAGGAAGCATGGGACCACCTTTTAAACGGTCGGGCTTAAACTTGGCCACTGTGGTTATGCACAAAATGGAAATGTACTCAGGGCATGAGTGGGGCTGGGACAGAGGCAACAGGGATCCTTAATACTATGGTGCGCCCCGTTGTGATCTTATTGATTAGCTTAGGAGTTTTATTACTATTAACTATTGTGCTGTACCTATGGGTTTGGAGAATGTTTAAGAAAGTAACACTGTCGTAGTTCAGCCCCGATCAGGACCAGACTACGCAGTCTCTCTCTCACTCCTCCCACCCTCCGAGAGAACAGGGGGAGATAATGTAAGGAAAAACGGCTCGAGGTTTGAGATAAGGACAGGGAGAAATCCTTAAATTTACCGTCACGGGCAAAACAGACTCGACTTGGGGAAAACTATTCATTTATTACTACAAACAGCAAGATAATGAGACAGAGAACAAAATAACCTCCCTCCACCCCTCCCTCTTCCCAAGCTTAACATCGAGCGATATAAAACCGGGAAGGGGGCAGGGCCACCCGGTTTTTCACTGAGGGGGCGGGGCCATCGCGGCTGCACCCCCCGCCTAGGCCCCGCCCCCCTCCCCCGGCCAGGCGGCGTTCACTGGAAGGGGCTGCACGACAAGGACGACGCCGGCGCCTACGCCATGGCCAGCGTCTCCGGCAGCGACGAGGGCTGAGCCCCCGCGGACGGCCCCGTGCCGGGAGGAAGCCCCGCCCACCCCCTTCCTCCGAGGAAGAGGAGGGGACGGCGCTGCTTTGCCAGCGCGGCATGGGCCACGAGTAAAAACTCCCCTGGGCCCCTTCCCGCCTCTCATCTCTGCCCAGCGTTCTGTCCCAAGATGGCCGCCGTGGGCGGGGCCATCGCGGGTCTTGAGAGCTCAACCAGGTTGGCCAACCCAACGTGGCCCCGCCCATAAGCTGGGGGGGTGGGGGGCGGAGCTCACTCGGGTCTCACCTTGCCGCCATTGGACACCGGAGGTCTTCCCTCGCCGCCATTGGGTGTCTCGGGTCGTCCCTCGCCGCGATTGGGTGTCTCGGGTCCTCCCTCGCCGTGGGTGGGGCGACCCCCAAAATGGCCTCCTTGCCCCACAAAATGCACTCTCGCCCCCGAAAGTGGTCTCCTGCCCCATAACTGGGCCTTCTACCCCCCAAAATGGCGTCCTGCCCCCCAAAATGCTCTCTTGCCCCCGAAAGTGGCCCCCTGCCCCACAACTGGGCCTTCTACCCCCCCAAAATGGCGTCCTGCCCCCATAAAATGGCGTCCTGCTGTTATAGTTTATCTGCCCTCTTTGTCCAATTAACTGACAGAGATTGGCCAATTAAAAATTTGGTTTATTAAAGCAAGCGACCAGTAAGCAAAACAGCGCTGGGCGGCCGGGGAGTCTCCTGCTCCGCCAACGGCGCGCGCCGAGATAGCAAACCGCCCCATTCTTATACAGTAAAAACAATAAATATTCCGTTGATGCTTATACATATTCATTACCTAAACCCACCTACTCTCGCTTCGTATGCTAATTAGCTTATCAGTCCTTCGCGCTTGCGCAAATTCTCCCAGGAATTGTGGGTGAGGGTCTTCGGGGGTCTTTTGGGAGGAAGGCCGTAGGTCTTCTTCACGGTGTACTTTTCACCTTTGCCTGGAATGTGCTGTTCCCACAAGTTGGCAGTGTCCTTATCAGTCTGAGCCGATTCGTGTCCTTCTTGAACAAGGAGATTTATGTGATGGGTGCCATCCTGTTCTCGAATCCTTGCTCCTTTTAATCACTCCCTCCCTCCCTCGAGATAATGTGAGACTGTTTCTTGCTCCAAACCAGACTTCCCCCTCCCACTAATTGCTTCTTCAAACTATATGGTTAGAAAGTTACTGGTTTTATACCCTTCATCTTTATGAGCCCCCCCCCCGCTCCCTCCTTTCGCAGTCCTGCATGCCGTTTTTACATAGCCAGGTGCCTGTGGCTGACCTTGTGTATTTAATGTAACTTTCTTGTGGCCGACTTTGTGTATTTCATATAACTCTCCATTGTTCTGACAAGGTTTGATGAACAAACAGCTCACAGTTTATTACAATCCCCCTTTTTTCTTTTCACTATTTTGTTCATCAAATCGCTTAAGCACCTGCTGGCTCAAAATGAGGGTCTCCTCCACCTCCGGTATTCCTCCCAGAGGTTCATGCTTGGCTCTCATAAGCATCAAATGAGCTGCTTCCAATCTGTTTTTTACAATTGTAACTACTCTATTGAATATACAGGGTCCAAAAGTTAATACCAGTATTAATATAATCAAGGGTCCTGCAATGGTAGATAGTAATGCGGTAAGCCAAGGAGAGTGGTTAAACCAGGACTCATACCAGCTTTGTTGCGTTTCTTGTTCTCGTTTTCGTTTTTCTAGGCCTTCCCGAAGTTTTGTCATAGTATCCCTTACAATCCCTGTGTGATCAGCATATACACAACATTGTTCTCCCAAGGCAGCACATAGCCCACCTTGTTGTAGAAACATTAAATCTAACCCCCTTCGGTTTTGTAGCACCACCTCTGATAATGATCTAACAGATTTTTCCAAGGCAGTTATTGATTGTTCAATTCTTACCAAGTCTTCGTCTACTGCTATTCTAAGTGATTGAAATTTCTGATTTTGTTGGACCAATGACGTTATTCCTGTGCCCGCGCCTGTTGCTCCTACAGCTATCAAAGTGGCTATTGTCAAAGCCGTAAAGGTAAATGGTTCTCGTTTCTGTAAGTGGTGACTCTGGGTATTCTGGTTATTATGCACAAATTCCTCAGGGTGGTATATGATCCGGGGGATTATCATCACTTGGATGCAATATTCCTCATATTCGTTGAACAATTTAAGAGATAAACAGGGAGTGATTCCAGTTTTGGAGCAGATCCATTTGGTGTTACGGGCTGGTATTAGCCAATCAGCAGGGGGCTTCCCTTTCAGGGAAGCTCTTATCTTGCATAATTTATTTTTCTCTGGGGGTACATTCCCAATACATCTCCCTTGTCCCGATACATGTTGCATCGTCAGGCCTGGTTTTCGACCTTCAGAATCCCATAAACATTGTGTTGGGTTTGAACCATTTACCCTTTTCGCCTTTGAGTGGATGCCTATTGCCTCATAGAAGGGAGGTCTAGTATCGCAACACACCCAGCAATGTTTGTGTTTGTGTGGTTTGTGTGATTTAATTTGGGTTTGTGTGGTTTAATACCAGGTAACTGGCTTGCATCAGTTTCCAAAGAGGGTTATCCCCAGAGTTTTCGTCAGGGGTTTGGATGGCTTGGGTACTATTCATTACAATAACTTTCGTTACATCACCCTCTGTTTCCTTGACCAAACTATCAGTCAATGTCTGGTCGGGGTCTGTTTTCTTAGCCAAATCATCAGTCAGGACCTGCTTGGGGCCTACTGGCAGTGGATCATTCGAGGCTGGTTTCTTTTTAATGTGTATTAGCCCACCTCTATCTTGCCCTAGTTCCTTATTATAACGAACTCCCCAAGTTCTTCCTACTAGCCAGCTAGGGTCCTGAGGTCGGGTCACATTCAAGTGCCAGTAGTTGCAACTCCACTTTGCGATACTGACAGACCCACTTCTATCCAGTGTACGTACCACTTGCGGCTTACATCCATAAGGGGCCCAAGATACCTTCAAGAAGGGATCTTTTCCAGGCTCTGGAATCCACCGGTTAGCAATTGTTTCACAACCCCAGTATGCGCAAAAATGTTGTCCTGGTTGGTTACAATACGATTTCCCAGGGTTAGAGCTCGGGCATAGATAAAATGGTGTACCTTCATTTTTACACGCTCCATCTACTGGCGCTAACTGACACAGAGTGGTCTTAAAGGCAGGGGCCCCTGGAGTTATTATAGTTTGTATGACTTTATCATCATCAATGCCCACTTGATGCAGTGTCCATTCGAATGGCTGATGAGCTTGGTGGCTCCGTTTCCCCCATGTTTGTGGTAACATTAAAAACAGAATAGTCAGGACGTACCGAAAAGGGTGAAGCCTCCAATTTTGTTTTAAGCCAATTTGACTAGTGCCTTTTTCCCATTTGGAACCTCGGGGCCTTTTCACTTGGAGGGCCTTTAAATCATCTGCAGTGACAGGGGTCAGTTCTCCACAGCACCTTGTCCCTCCACCTCGCTCGTCAACTCGGTTGCTTCGAGCTACGAGGAATGTCATCTTCTTGGTGGCAAGGACAATCTTCAGGAGAAATGTGACAGTGAATCGGCCCTCACTTATTTATTTTCTGTTCGGCTCCCGATTCTCCTGGGAGTAGCACTTTGGTATTTTATTTTTAAATTGTTTAAACGAGGCTACTCCTGTTTTCGGCACTTCCAAAGATATGTAAGTTCCTTCCCTGCTACTACCAAACTTATTGCTACAATTAATATGAACTATGTGACACATCACTTTTCTTAAAGGCTCATATATATAATGATAATTACAATTACAACCACAATTCTGATTTCAATATAGTCCTTACGTATCCATGTATTTTCCAGGTCTCCAAGTGTGGTTCTTCTGTAAAAAAAAGGTTAACAAGCGAAGCGTCTCCGCCTTACCGATACATGTTCATTGCTCAGTTCAATTTATTAGTCTGTCTTTTTCTTCGCAGTTTTAATTTCAAGGTATTCGGGTCTCCAGAGCTCTCCCACTGCTCCTCGGAGATGGGTCCTTTTACCCGGCTGGCATGGGTCCACCCCCGTTCAGCAGTCCGGATGGCGGTTTCTGTAGTGAGTAAAACAAGATAAGGCCCTTCCCAGCGGGGAGTTAGTGAGGACTCCTTCCATGGCCTAATTAAAACGTTATCTCCAGGTTGTATATTGTGTATTGCAATGTCCAACGGAGGCCTTTGTACTGCTAAGCCTTTATCTCGCAATTGTTTCCTCATAGACATGAGTTGGATTATGTACTGTTTCAGTTGTAAATTTTCAGCCTGGGGATGATCTCGGGGAACCTCCAAATCATAAGGCATTCCATATAACATTTCGAAAGGGGAGATTCCCACATCCGTGTGAGGTTGGATTCTAATATTTAATAAGGCTAAGGGAAGGCATTTTACCCAAGATAATTTGGTCTCCATCATTAATTTGGTCAGTTGTTTCTTTATCTCACCGTTTACCCGCTCTATTTTTCCTGAACTCTGTGGGTGCCAGGGTGTATGATATTCCCACTTGGTCCCCAAAGCAGTAAAAACTTCTTTTATGATTTTTGAAGCAAAATGTGGTCCCCTATCAGAGTCAATAGTTTCAATAGAGCCATACCTAGGTATCACATTTTCAAGCAATAGTTTTGTCACCGTTTGGGCAGTGGCCCTGACTGTTGGAAATGCTTCTACAAAGTGTGTTAAATGATCTATTATTACCAACAAATATCTATACCTGCCTACTTTCGGTAGTTCGGTGAAGTCTATCTGAATTTTGGCGAAGGGTCGGTGAGCCAAATCTCTTCCCCCTAATGGTCTTTCTCTTAATTGGTGCTTGTTCACTTTTTGGCAAATTAGGCAATCTCCAATTATTCTTTTTGCTATATTATATACCCCAATGCAAGCATATTTTATGGCAAATTGATCTACTAGTGCTTGAACCCCCCAGTGGGTGTTTTCATGGTACTTGCGCATGATTCTTATAGCCATAGTTTTTGAAATGACCTCTCGTCCATCAGGAAGTTCCCATTCTCCAGATTTGACTTCCCTTGCCCCCATTCGGACTAACTTGTCTTTCTCCTGCACAGTGAAGCTGTACAGGTGGTACTCTTCCCCATGCGCACAACAAAACTGATAATTAGGATTCGCACAGCTACAATGAAGTGTGCTCTTCCAACAATCCTTGCAAGGAAACTTTCTATCTTTCTTTTCCTTGAAGATCATTAAAGCCGCTCGTTTTGCTTCTTGATCTGCTAGATTGTTTCCCCTTGTCAGTGGAGTTAATCCCCGCTGATGCCCTTTTAAATGGACCACTGCTATTCCTACCGGCCTCCGTAAAGCCTGCAAAATTTCAATTTTTAACTCCTGATGAACCAATCCCTTTCCCTGGGAATTTATTAAGCCTCTTTCTTCCCAAATTTTCCCAAATGTATGCACTATTCCAAAGGCATATTTGGAATCCGTATAGATGGTGCCGATTTTTCCTTCTAATAATTGTAAAGCTCTTAAAACTGCGTATAACTCGCATGCTTGAGCCGACCAACTGGGACTCAGGGGCCCTGATTCTATTACCTTAAATGTTTTTCCATTAATTATCGCATATCCTGATTTTCTTTTCCCCTCTATTACCCGGGAAGATCCATCTACAAAAAGTTTTTCCCCATCCTCTAGCTCTTCTTCCTCCAAATCTGGTCTAATTTTGGCTTGTTCTTCAATAGTGTGCAGGCAATCATGAGTTATCTCCTCTGACGGTTCCCCGTACAGAAATTGTGCTGGATTCTGTAAACCAGTAACTTCAAGTTCTAGTTTAGGTGAAGATATCAGGATACCCTCGTACTTCAGGAGCCTGGCATCAGTAATCCACTTTTCAGCTTTCTGTTGTAAAATTCCTCTAATATTGTGGGGTGATAATACTTTCAGTTCTCCCCCAAAGGTAACTTTGTGAGCCTCTTCCACTAGCAGAGCCGCAGCCACTATAGCTTGTAGGCAGATAGGCCATCCTCTGCTTACAGGGTCTAACAATTTAGAAAGGTATCCTACAGGCTTTTTCTTCCCTGCCCATTCTTGCACTAACACCCCATATGCTGTTCCTTCATCAACATTAATAAATAAATAAAATGGTTTCTTGACATCCGGTAAACTCAAAACAGGAGTGTTTACCAAATCCATTTTTAAAACTTCCAATTGTTCATCATCATCCTTAGACCATTTTAATAGGCCATCCTTAGATATCTTAGCATATAAAAATTTTACTTTCCTACTATAGCCTTCAATCCATTGTCTACAATATCCCAAAAGGCCCAGCAATTGTCTGATCTGTCTCTTAGTTTTTGGAGCCGGCAATGATAATATGCCCTGAACTCTTTCTGGGTCTAACTTCTTAGTTCCTTTACTCAATCTGTGCCCTAAATATTTCACTTCCTTTTCGACAAATTGCAGTTTTGATTTCGACACCTTTAATCCCTGTAAACTTAAAAAATTTAACAACCTAATACTCTCCTCCCTAACTGCCTCCTCATCGCTGCCGGCCAACAGTAAATCGTCCACATACTGGACAAGGGTCACCCCCCCACCTAATTCGTACCCCCTCAATATTTGTTCTAATGCCTGTCCAAACAAATTTGGAGACTCGGTGAACCCTTGAGGTAAAACGGTCCACCGTAATTGTTGTTTTCTGTAAGTGTCCGGGTCTTCCCATTCAAAAGCAAAATAATCCCTGCAATCTTTCTTTAAGGGGCATGCCCAGAAGGCATCCTTTAAATCAATTACACTATACCACTGATCATTGGGGCCCAGCTGGCTTAAAAGTGTATGAGGGTTTGCCACTACAGGGAATCTGGTAACCGTTCATTTGTTAATTTCTCGTAAATCATGCACTAATCTGTATGTCCCATCAGGTTTCTTTACAGGTAAGATGGGGGTGTTAAAAGGGGACATGCAAGGTTCTAATATTCCTTTTTCAATTAACCTTTGAATCTCAGGTTTCAATCCCTGTCTCCCCTCCATCGGTAGGGGGTATTGTTTTATTCTCACTGGTATTTCTGGGTTTCTTATTGTCACTGAAAAAGGTTCAATATCCAATTTTCCAATGGTCTCCGGAGTGTACCATACCTCAGGGTTTATTTTCCCCTCATCAACTGTCCGTAAAGGACACAACTTAATTCTTAGTTCATTTTTTATGACTTCTAAGCCAATCCCTAATTCTATCATTAAATCTCTGCCCAATAAGTTAGAGTCCGCCTCAGGCACTAACAGCAAGGACCCCACCCCAAATTTAGAATCACTTTCCAAAACCACATTTTTTATTATGGGAACCCCAAAAGGCTCTCCTTTTGCTCCAATAACTTCTACTTTCTCCGAGGATGTCCCACACCCCCGGGGCAATTTTTGAACAGTAGATCTTTCTGCTCCAGAGTCCACTAGGAACTCTATTTCTTATCGCTGGGGACCCACTTTTAATGCCAGCAACTCAAGTGCCAGCAACTCAAGCTCTTGCTGCTCCTCACCGCCCATTCCCAGCGCATCTACAGCACCACAGACATCGGGGCTCCGGGCTTTCCCTGACGAACAGGGCTTCGACCTTTACCACCAGCTGAACCTGGGCGCCCACTGAAAGTAAAACCCCGAAAAATCACGAACGTCGGACGATTCCTCCCACACAGAAAGTGCCAGCAACTCAAGCTCTTGCTGCTACTCACCGGACTTTGGCAGTGCATCTACAGCACCACAGACATCACGGCTCCGGGCTTTCCCTGACCAACAGGGCTTCGACATTTACCACCAGCTGCACCTGGGCGCCCACTGAAAAAAATAAACGAAAAATCATGAACATCGGACGATTGCTCCCACACCAAAAGTGCCAGCCAGTCAAGCTCTTGCTGCTCCTCACCGGCCATTGGCAGCGCATCTACAGCACCACAGACATCAGGGCTCTGGGCTTTCCCTGACGAACAGGGCTTCGACGTTTACCACCAGCTGAACCTGGGCGCCCACTGAAAAAAATAAACGAAAAATCACGAACATCGGACGATTGCTCCCACAGCGAAAGTGCCAGCCAGTCAAGCTCTTGCTGCTCCTCACCGGCCATTGGCAGCGCATGTACAGCACCACAGACATCGGGGCTCCGGGCTTTCCCTGACCAACAGGGCTTCGACATTTACCACCAGCTGCACCTGGTTACCCACTGAAAAAAAACCCCGAAGAATCACGAACGTCGGACGATTGCTCCCACACCGAAAGTGCCAGCCAGTCAAGCTCATGCTGCTTCTCACCAGCCATTCCCAGCGCATCTACAGCACGACAGACATCGGGGATCCGGGCTTTCCCTGACCAACAGGGCTTCGACATTTACCACCAGCTGCACCTGGGCCCCCACTGAAAAGAACCCCGAAAAATCACGAACGTCGGACGATTGCTCCCACACCGAAAGTGCCAGCCAGTCAAGCTCTTGCTGCTCCTCCCCGGCCATTCCCAGCGCATCTACAGCACCACAGACATCGGGGCTCCGGGCTTTCCCTGACAAACAGGGCTTCGACGTTTACCACCAGCTGCACCTGGGCACCCACTGAAATAAAACCCCGAAAAATCACGAACGTCGGACGATTGCTCCCACACCAAAAGTGCCAGCAACTCAAGCTCTTGCTGCTCCTCACCTCCCATTCCCAGCGCATCTACAGCACCACAGACATCGGGGCTCTGGGCTTTCCCTGACAAACAGGGCTTCGACGTTTACCACCAGCTGCACCTGGGCGCCCGCTGAAAAAAATAAAAGAAAAATCACGAACATCGGACGATTGCTCCCACAGCAAAAGTGCCAGCCAGTCAAGCTCTTGCTGCTCCTCAGCAGCCATTCCCAGCGCATCTACAGCACCACAGACATCGCGGCTCCGGGCTTTCCCTGACCAACAGGGCTTCGACGTTTACCACCAGCTGCACCTGGTTGCCCACTGAAAAAAAAACCCTGAAAAATCAAAAACGTCGGACGATTGATCCCACACCGAAAGTGCCAGCCTGTCAAGCTCTTGCTGTTCCTCACCGGCCATTGGCAGCGCATCTACAGCACCACAGACATCGGGGCTCTGGGCTTTCCCGGACCAACAGGGCTTCGACGTTTACCACCAGCTGAGCCTGGGCGCCAACTGAAAAGAACCCCGAAAAATCACGAACATCGGACGATTGCTCCCACACCGAAAGTGCCAGCAACTCAAGCTCTTGCTGCTCCTCACCGGACTTTGGCAGCGCATCTACAGCACCACAGACATCGGGGCTCCGGGCTTTCCCTGACCAACAGGGCTTCGACGTTTACCACTCGCTGAACCTGGGCTCCCACTGAAAAGAACCCCGAAAAATCACGAACATCGGACAATTGCTCCCACACCGAAAGTTCCAGCCAGTCAAGCTCTTGCTGCTCCTCACCGGCCACTGGCAGCGCATCTACAGCACCACAGACATCGGGGCTCTGGGCTTTCCCTGACAAACAGGGCTTCGATGTTTACCACCAGCTGAACCTGGGCGCCCACTGAAATAAAACCCCGAAAAATCACAAACGTCGGACGATTCCTCCCACACAGAAAGTGCCAGCAACTCAAGCTCTTGCTGTTCCTCACCGGACTTTGGCAGTGCATCTACAGCACCACAGACATCGGGGCTCCGGGCTTTCCCTGACCAACAGGGCTTCGACGTTTACCACCAGCTGCACCTGTGCGCCGACTGAAAAAAACCCCGAAAAATCACAAACGTCGGACGATTGCTCCCACACCAAAAGTGCCAGCCAGTCAAGCTCTTGCTGCTCCTCACCGGCCATTCCCAGCGCATCTACAGCACCACAGACATCGTGGCTCCGGGCTTTCCCTGATCAACAGGCCTTCGACATTTACCACCAGCTGCACCTGGGCGCCCACTGAAATAAAACCCCGAAAAATCACGAACGTCGGACGACTGCTCCCACACCCAAAGTGCCAGCCAGTCAAGCTCTTGCTGCTCCTCACCGGACAGTGGCAGTGCATCTACAACACCACAGACATCGGGGCTCCGGGCTTTCCCTGACCAACAGGGCTTCGACGTTTACCACTCGCTGAACCTGGGCTCCCACTGAAAATAACCCCGAAAAATCACGAACGTCGGACGATTGCTCCCACACCAAAAGTGCCAGCCAGTCAAGCTCATGCTGCTTCTAACCAGCCATTCCCAGCGCATCTACAGCGCCACAGACATCGGGGCTCCGGGCTTTCCCTGACCAACAGGGCTTCGACGTTTACCACCAGCTGCAGCTGGGCGCCCACTGAAATAAAAGCCCGAAAAATCACGAACGTCGGACGATTGCTCCCACAACGAAAGTGCCAGCCAGTCAAGCTCTTGCTGCTCCTCACCGGCCATTCCCAGCGCATCTACAGCACCACAGACATCGGGGCTCCGGGCTTTCCCTGAACAACAGGGCTTCGACGTTTACCACCCGCTGCACATGGGCGCCCACTAAAAAAAATAAACGAAATATCACGAACATCAGACGATTCCTGCCACACCTTAAATGCCAGCCAGTCAAGCTCATGCTGCTTCTCACCAGCCATTCCCAGCGCATCTACAGCACCACAGACATCGGGGCTCCGGGCTTTCCCTGACCAACAGGGCTTCGACGTTTACCACCAGCTGCACCTGGGCGCCCACTGAAATAAAACCCCGAAAAATCACGAACGTCGGACAATTGCTCCCACACCGAAAGTGCCAGACAGTCAACCTCTAGCTGCTCCTCACCGGGCATTACCAGCGCATCTAAAGCACCACAGACATCGGGGCTCCGGGCTTTCCCTGACCAACAGGGCTTCGACGTTTACCACCAGCTGCACATGGGCGCCCACTGAAAAAAAAACCCTAAAAAATCAAAAACGTCGGACAATTGCTCCCACACCGAAAGTGCCAGCCAGTCAAGCTCTTGCTGCTCCTCCCCAGCCATTGGCAGCGCATCTACAGCACCACAGACATCGGGGCTCCGAGCTTTCCCTGACCAACAGGGCTTCGACATTTACCACCAGCTGCACCTGGGCGCCCACTGAAAAAAATAAACGAAAAATCACGAACGTCGGACGATTGCTCCCACACCGAAAGTGCCAGCCAGTCAAGCTGTAGGTGCTCCTCACCTTCCATTCCCAGCGCATCTACAGCACCACAGACATCGGGGCTCCGGGCGTTCCCTGACCAACAGGCCTTCGACATTTACTACCAGCTGAACCTGGGCGCCCACTGAAAAGAACCCCGAAAAATCAGGAACGTCGGACGATTGCTCCCACACCGAAAGTGCCAGCCAGTCAAGCTGTAGGTGCTCCTCACCTTCCATTCCCAGCGCATCTACAGCACCACAGACATCGGGGCTCCGGGCGTTCCCTGACCAACAGGGCTTAGAAGTTTATTACCAGCTGAACCTAGGCGCCCACTGGAAAAAAAATCCCCAAATATCACGAACGTCGGACGATTGCTCTCACACCAAAAGTGCCAGCAACTCAAGCTCTTGCTACCCCTCACCGGCCATTCCCAGCGCATCTACAGCACCACAGACATCGGGGCTCCGGGCTTTCCCTGACGAACAGGGCTTCGACGTTTACCACCAGCTGCACCTGGGCGCCCACTGAAATAAAACCCCGAAAAATCACGAACGTCGGACGATTGCTCCCACACCAAAAGTGCCAGCACCTCAAACTCTTGCTGCTCCTCACCGGACTTTGGCAGTGCATCTACAGCACCACAAACATCGGGGTTCTGCGCTTTCCCTGACCAACAGGGCTTCGACGTTTACCACCAGCTGAACCTGGGCGCCCGCTGAAAAAAATAAAAGAAAAATCACGAACGTCGGACGATTGCTCCCACAGCAAAAGTGCCAGCCAGTCAAGCTCTTGCTACCCCTCACCGGCCATTCCCAGCGCATCTACAGCACCACAGACATCGGGGATCCGGGCTTTCCCTGACCAACAGGGCTTCGACGTTTACCACCAGTTGCACCTGGGCACCCACTGAAAAAAAAAACCCCCAAAATCACAAACATCAGACGATTGCTCCCACACCAAAAGTGCCAGACAGTCAAGCTCTTGCTGCTCCTCACCTCCCATTGGCAGCGCATGTACAGCACCACAGACATCACGGCTCCGGGCTTTCCCTGACCAACAGGGCTTCGACGTTTACCACTAGCTAAACCTGGGCTCCCACTAAAAAAAAATCCCGAAAAATCAAAAACGTCCGACGATTCCTGCCACACCGAAAGTGCCAGCCTATCAAGCTCTTGCTGCTCGTCCCCGGCCATTGGCAGCACATCTACAGCACCAAAGACATCGCGGCTCCGGGCTTTCCCTGACCAACAGGGCTTCGATGTTTACCACCAGCTGCAAATGGGCGCCCACTGAAATAAAACCCCGAAAAATAACAAACGTCGGACGATTCCTCCCACACCAAAAGTGCCAGACAGTCAAGCTCTTGCTGCTACTCACCGGACTTTGGCAGTGCATCTACAGCACCACAGATATCGGTGTTCTGCGCTTTCCCTGACCAACAGGGCTTCGACATTTACCACCAGCCGCACCTGGGCGCCCACTGAAAAAAATAAATGAAAAATCACGAACGTCGGACGATTGCTCCCACACCGAAAGTGCCAGCCAGTCAAGCTCTTGCTGCTCCTCACCGGCCATTGGAAGCGCATCTACAGCACCACAGACATCGGGGCTCCGGGCTTTCCCTGACCAACAGGGCTTCGACGTTTACCACCAGCTGCACATGGGCGCCCACTGAAAAGAACCCCGAAAAATCACGAACATCGGACGATTGCTCCCACACCGAAAATGCCAGCAACTCAAGCTCTTGCTGCTCCTCACCGGCCATTCCCAGCGCATCTACAGCACCACAGACATCGCGGCTCCGGGCTTTCCCTGACGAACCGGGCTTCGACATTTACCACCAGCTGCACCTGGGTGCCCACTGAAAAAAAAACCCCGAAAAATCACGAACGTCGGACGATTGCTCCCACACCAAAAGTGCCAGCCAGTCAAGCTCATGCTGCTTCCAACCAGCCATTCCCAGCGCATCTACAGCGCCACAGACATCGGGGCTCCGGGCTTTCCCTGACGAACCGGGCTTCGACATTTACCACCAGCTGCACCTGGGTGCCCACTGAAAAAAAAACCCCGAAAAATCACGAACGTCGGACGATTGCTCCCACACCAAAAGTGCCAGCCAGTCAAGCTCTTGCTGCTCCTCACCGGAATTTGGCAGCCCATCTACAGCACCACAGACATCGGGGCTCCGGGCTTTCCCTGACCAACAGGGCTTCGACATTTACCACCCGCTGCACATGGGCGCCCACTAAAAAAAATAAACGAAATATCACGAACATCAGAGTATTCCTGCCACACCTTAAATGCCAGCCAGTCAAGCTCATGCTGCTTCTCACCAGCCATTCCCAGCGCATCTACAGCACCACAGACATCGGGGCTCCGGGCTTTCCCTGACCAACAGGGCTTCGAAGTTTACCACCAGCTGCACCTGGGCGCCAACTGAAATAAAACCCCGAAAAATCACGAACGTCGGACAATTGCTCCCACACCGAAAGTGCCAGACAGTCAACCTCTAGCTGCTCCTCACCGGGCATTCCCAGCGCATCTACAGCACCACAGACATCGGGGCTCCGGGCTTTCCCTGACCAACAGGGCTTCGACATTTACCACCAGCTGCACCTGGTTATCCACTGAAAAAAAAACCCTAAAAAATCAAAAACGTCGGACAATTGCTCCCACACCAAAAGTGCCAGCCAGTCAAGCTCTTGCTGCTCCTCACCGGCCATTCCCAGCGCATCTACAGCACCACAGATATCGGGGCTGCGAGCTTTCCCTGACCAAGAGGGCTTCGACGTTTACCACCAGCTGAACCTGGGCGCCCAGTGAATAAAAATCCCCAAAAATCACAAACGTCCGACGATTGCTCCCACACCCAACGTGCCAGAGAGTCAAGCTCTTGCTGCTCCTCACCAGCCATTCCCAGCGCATCTACAGCACCACAGACATCGGGGCTCCGGGCATTCCCTGACGAACAGGGCTTCGACGTTTACCACTCGCTGCACCTGGGCTCCAACTGAAAAGAACACCGAAAAATCACGAACGTCGGACGATTGCTCTGACACCAAAAGTGCCAGACAGTCAAGCTCTAGCTGCTGAACACCGGCCATTCCCAGCGCATCTACAGCACGACAGACATCGGGGCTCCGGGCTTTCCCTGACGAACAGGGCTTCGACGTTTACCACCAGCTGCACCTGGGCGCCCACTGGAAAAAATAAACGAAATATCACGAACATCAGACGAGTGCTCCCACACCGAAAGTGCCAGCCAGTCAAGCTCATGCTGCTTCTCACCAGCAATTCCCAGCGCATCTACAGCACCACAGACATCGGGGCTCCGGGCTTTCCCTGACCAACAGGGCTTCGACGTTTACCACCCGCTGCAGCTGGGCGCCCACTGAAATAAAACCCCGAAAAATCATGAACGTCGGACGATTGCTCCCACAACAAAAGTGCCAGCCAGTCAAGCTCTTGCTGCTCCTCACCAGCCATTGGAGGCGCATCTACAGCACCACAGACATCGGGGCTCCGGGCATTCCCTGACCAACAGGGCTTCGACATTTACCACCAGCTGCACCTGGGCGCCCACTGAAATAAAACCCCGAAAAATCACGAACGTCGGACGATTCCTCCCACACCGAAAGTGCCAGCCAGTCAAGCTCTTGCTGCGACTCACCTCCCATTCCCAGCGCATCTACAGCACCACAGACATCGGGGCTCCGGGCTTTCCCTGACCAACAGGGCTTCGACGTTTACCACCAGCTGCACCTGGGCGCCCACTGAAATAAAACCCCGAAAAATCACGAACGTCGGACGATTCCTCCCACACCGAAAGTGCCAGCAACTCAAGCTCTTGCTGCTCCTCACCGGCCATTCCCAGCGCATCTACAGCACCACAGACATCGGGGCTCCGGGCTTTCCCTGACCAACAGGGCTTCGAAGTTTACCACCAGCTGCACCTGGGCGCCCACTGAAAAAAAATCCCGAAAAATCACGAACGTCGGACGATTCCTCCCACACCGAAAGTGCCAGCCAGTCAAGCTCTTGCTGCTACTCACCGGACTTTGGCAGTGCATCTACAGCACCACAGACATCGGGGTTCTGCGCTTTCTTTGACCAACAGGGCTTCGACGTTTACCACCAGCTGAACCTGGGCACCCGCTGAGAAAAATAAAAGAAAAATCACGAACATCGGACGATTGTTCCCATAGCAAAAGTGCCAGCCAGTCAAGCTCTTGCTGCTCCTCACCGGCCATTCCCAGCCCATCTACAGCACCACAGACATCGGGGCTCCGGGCTTTCCCTGACCAACAGGGCTTCGACGTTTACCACCAGCTGCACCTGATTGCCCACTGAAAAAAAACCCTGAAAAATCAAAAACGTCGGATGATTGATCTCACACCGAAAGTGCCAGCAACTCAAGCTCTTGCTGCTACTCACCGGCCATTGGCAGCGTATCTACAGCACCACAGACATCGGGGCTCCGGGATTTCCCTGACCAACAGGGCTTCGACTTTTAACACGAGCTGAACCTGGGCGCCCCCTGAAAAAAAAACCCCAAAAATCACAAATGTCGGACGATTCCTGCCACACCTTAAATGCCAGCCTGTCAAGCTCTTGCTGCTCCTCACCGCACATTCCCAGCGCATCTACAGCACCACAGACATCGGGGCTCCGGGCTTTCCCTGACCAACAGGGCTTCGACGTTTACCACCAGCTGAACCTGGGTGCCCAGTGAATAAAAATCCCCAAAAATCACAAACGTCCGACGATTGCTCTCACACTGAAAGTGCCAGCAACTCAAGCTCTTGCTGCTCCTCACCGCCCATTCCCAGCGCATCTACAGCACCACAGACATCGGGGATCCGGGCTTTCCGTGACCAACAGGGCTTCGACGTTTACCACCAGCTGCACCTGTGCGCCCACTGAAAGTAAAACCCCGAAAAATCACGAACGTCGGACGATTGCTCCCACACCGAAAGTGCCAGCCAGTCAAGCTCTTGCTGCTCCTCACCGGCCATTCCCAGCGCATCTACAGCACCACAGACATCGGGGCTCCGGGCTTTCCCTGACCAACAGGGCTTCGAAGTTTACCACCAGCTGCACCTGGGCGCCCACTGAAAAAAAATCCCGAAAAATCACGAACGTCGGACGATTCCTCCCACACCGAAAGTGCCAGCCAGTCAAGCTCTTGCTGCTACTCACCGGACTTTGGCAGTGCATCTACAGCACCACAGACATCGGGGTTCTGCGCCTTCTTTGACCAACAGGGCTTCGACGTTTACCACCAGCTGAACCTGGGCACCCGCTGAGAAAAATAAAAGAAAAATCACGAACATCGGACGATTGTTCCCATAGCAAAAGTGCCAGCCAGTCAAGCTCTTGCTGCTCCTCACCGGCCATTCCCAGCCCATCTACAGCACCACAGACATCGGGGCTCCGGGCTTTCCCTGACCAATAGGGCTTCGACGTTTACCACCAGCTGCACCTGATTGCCCACTGAAAAAAAACCCTGAAAAATCAAAAACGTCGGATGATTGATCTCACACCGAAAGTGCCAGCAACTCAAGCTCTTGCTGCTACTCACCGGCCATTGGCAGCGTATCTACAGCACCACAGACATCGGGGCTCCGGGCTTTCCCTGACCAACAGGGCTTCGACTTTTAACACGAGCTGAACCTGGGCGCCCCCTGAAAAAAAAACCCCAAAAATCACAAATGTCGGACGATTCCTGCCACACCTTAAATGCCAGCCTGTCAAGCTCTTGCTGCTCCTCACCGCACATTCCCAGCGCATCTACAGCACCACAGACATCGGGGCTCCGGGCTTTCCGTGACCAACAGGGCTTCGACGTTTACCACCAGCTGAACCTGGGTGCCCAGTGAATAAAAATCCCCAAAAATCACAAACGTCCGACGATTGCTCCCACACTGAAAGTGCCAGCAACTCAAGCTCTTGCTGCTCCTCACCGCCCATTCCCAGCGCATCTACAGCACCACAGACATCGGGGATCCGGGCTTTCCGTGACCAACAGGGCTTCGACGTTTACCACCAGCTGCACCTGTGCGTCCACTGAAAGTAAAACCCCGAAAAATCACGAACGTCGGACGATTGCTCCCACACCGAAAGTGCGAGCCAGTCAAGCTGTAGGTGCTCATCACCTTCCATTCCCAGCGCATCTACAGCACCACAGACATCGGGGCTCCGGGCTTTCCCTGACCAACAGGGCTTCGACATTTACCACCAGCTGCACCTGGGCGCCCACTGAAAGTAAAACCGCGAAGAATCACGAACGTCGGACGATTGCTCCCACACCGAAAGTGCCAGCCAGTCAAGCTCTTGCTGCTCCTCACCGGCCATTGGCAGCGCATCTACAGCACCACAGACATCGGGGCTCCGGGCTTTCCCTGACGAACAGGGCTTCGACGTTTACCACCAGCTGCACCTGGGCTCCCACTGAAATAAAACCCCGAAAAATCACGAACGTCGGACGATTGCTCCCACACCAAAAGTGCCAGCAACTCAAGCTCTTGCTACCCCTCACCGGCCATTCCCAGCGCATCTACAGCACCACAGACATCGGGGCTCCGGGCTTTCCCTGACCAACAGGGCTTCGACGTTTACCACCAGTTGCACCTGGGCACCCACTGAAAAAAAAAAACCCCCAAAATCACAAACATCAGACGATTGCTCCCACAACGAAAGTGCCAGCCAGTCAAGCTCTTGCTGCTCCTCACCGGTCATTGGCGGCGCATCTACAGCACCACAGACATCGGGGCTCCGGGCTTTCCCTGACCAACAGGGCTTCGACGTCTACCACCAGCTGCACCTGGGCGCCCACTGAAAAAACTAAACGAAAAATCACGAACATCGGACGATTGCTCCCACACCGAAAGTGCCAGCCAGTCAAGCTCTTGCTGCTCCTCACCGGCCATTCCCAGTGCATCTACAGCACCACAGACATCGGGGCTCCGGGCTTTCCCTGACCAACAGGGCTTCGACGTTTACCACCAGCTCAACCTGGGCGCCCATTGAAAGTAAAACCCCGAAAAATCACGACAGTCGGACGATTGCTCCCACACCCAAAGTGCCAGCAACTCAAGCTCCTGCTGCTACTCACCGGACTTTGGTAGTGCATCTACAGCACCACAGACATCGGGGTTCTGCGCTTTCCCTGACCAACAGGGCTTCGACGTTTACCACCAGCTGAACCTGGGCGCCCACTGAAAAAAATAAACGAAAAATCACGAACATCGGACGATTGCTCCCACAGTGAAAGTGCCAGCAACTCAAGCTCTTGCTGCTCCTCACCTCCCATTCCCAGCGCATCTACAGCACCACAGACATCGGGGCTCCGGGCTTTCCCTGACCAACAGGGCTTCGACATTTACCACCAGCTGCACCTGGGCTCCCACTGAAAAGAACCCCGAAAAATCACAAACGTCGGACGATTGCTCCCACACCAAAAGTGCCAGCCAGTCAAGCTCTTGCTGCTCCTCACCGGCCATTGGCAGCGCATCTACAGCACCACAGACATCGGGGCTCCGGGCTTTCCATGACCAACAGGGCTTCGACGTTGACCACCAGCGGCACCTGGGCGCCCACTGAAAAAAAACCCCGAAAAATCACAAATGTCGGACGATTCCTGCCACACCTTAAAGGCCAGCCTGTCAAGCTCTTGCTGCTCCTCACCGGCCATTGGCAGTGCATCTACAGTACCACAGACATCGGGCCTCCGGGCTTTCCCTGACCAACAGGGCTTAGAAGTTTACCACCAACTGAACCTGGGCGCCCAGTGAATAAAAATCCCCAAAAATCACAAACGTCCGACGATTGCTCCCACACCAAAAGTGCCAGCAACACAAGCTCTTGCTGCTCCTCACCGGCCATTGGCAGCGCATCTACAGCACCACAGACATCGGGGCTCCTGGCTTTCGCTGACAAACAGGGGTTCGACGTTTACCACCAGCTGCACATGGGCGCCCACTGAAAAAAAACCCCGAAAAATCACAAATGTTGGACGATTCCTGCCACACCTTAAATGCCAGCCTGTCAAGCTCTTGCTGCTCCTCACCGCCCATTCCCAGCGCATCTACAGCACCACAGACATCAGGGCTCTGGACTTTCCCTGACCAACAGGGCTTCGACGTTTACCACCAGCTGCACCTGGGCTCCCACTGAAAAAAAACCCCGAATAATCACAAACGTCGGATGATTGCTCCCACACCGAAAGTGCCAGCCAGTCAAGCTCTTGCTGCTCCTCACCGGCCATTGGCAGCGCATCTACAGCACCACAGACATCGGCGTTCTCCGCTTTCCCTGACCAACAGGGCTTCGACGTTTACCACCAGCTGAACCTGGGCGCCCACTGAAAAAAATAAATGAAAAATCACGAACGTCGGACGATTGCTCCCACACCAAAAGTGCCAGCCAGTCAAGCTCTTGCTGCTCCTCACCGGCCATTCCCAGCGCATCTACAGCACCACAGATACCGGGGCTCCGGGCTTTCCCTGACCAACAGGGCTTCGACGTTTACCACCAGCTGCACCTGGGCGCCCACTGAAATAAAACCCCGAAAAATAACAAACGTCGGACGATTCCTCCCACACCGAAAGTGCCAGCAACTCAACCTCTTTGTGCTCCTCACCGGCCATTGGCAGCGCATCTACAGCACAACAGACATCGGGGCTCTGGGCTTTCCCTGACCAACAGGCCTTCGACGTTTACAACTAGCTGCACCAGGGCGCCCACTAAAAAGAACCCCGAAAAATCACGAACGTCGGACGATTGCTCCCACACCGAAAATGCCAGAAGCTCAAGCTCTTGCTGCTCCTCACCGGCCACTGGCAGCGCATCTACAGCACCACAGACATCGCGGCTCTGGGCTTTCCCTGACCAACAGGGCTTCGACGTTTACCACCAGCTGAACCTGGGTGCCCAGTGAATAAAAATCCCCAAAAATCACAAACGTCCGACGATTGCTCGCGCACCCAAAGTGCCAGACAGTCAAGCTCTTGCTGCTCCTCACCGGCCATGGGCAGCGCATCTACAGCACCACAGACATCGGGGCTCCGGGCTTTCCCTGACCAACAGGGCTTCGACGTTTACCACCAGGTGTACCTGGTCGCCCACTGAAAATATACCCCGAAAAATCACGAACGTCGGACGATTGCTCCCACACCGAATGTGCCAGCCTGTCAAGCTCTTGCTGCTCCTCACCGGCCATTCCCAGCGCATCTACAGCATCACAGACATCGGGGTTCCGGGCTTTCCCTGACCAACAGGGCTTCGACGTTTACCACCAGCTGCACCTGGGCGCCCACTGAAAAGAACCCCGAAAAATCAGAAACGTCGGACGATTGCTCCCACACCAAAAGTGCCAGCCAGTCAAGCTCTTGCTGCTTCTCACCAGCCATTCCCAGCGCATCTACAGCACCACAGATACCGGGGCTCCGGGCTTTCCCTGACCAACAGGGCTTCGACATTTACCACCAGGTGCACCTGGGCGCCCACTGAAAAAAATAAACGAAAAATAACAAAAGTCGGACGATTGCTCCCACAGCGAAAGTGCCAGCCAGTCAAGCTCTTGCTGCTCCTCACCGGCCATTGGAGGCGCATCTACAGCACCACAGACATCGGGGCTCCGGGCTTTCCCTGACCAACAGGTCTTCGACGTTTACCACCCGCTGCACCTGGGCTCCCACTGAAAAGAACCCCGAAAAATCACAAACGTCGGACGATTGCTCCCACACCAAAAGTGCCAGCCAGTCAAGCTCTTCCTGCTCCTCACCGGGCATTGGCAGTGCATCTACAGCACCACAGATATCAGGGCTCCGGGCTTTCCCTGACTAACAGGGATTCGACGTTTACCACCCGCTGCACCTGGGCTCCCACTGAAAAGAACCCCGAAAAATCACGAACATCGGACGAGTGCTCCCACACCAAAAGTGCCAGCCTGTCAAGCTCTTGCTGCTCCTCACCAGCCATTCCCAGCGCATCTACAGCACCACAGACATCGGGGCTCCGGGCCTTCCCTGACCAACAGGGCTTCGACGTTTACCACCAGCTGCACCTGGGCACCCACTGAAAAAAAACCCTGAAAAATCAAAAACGTCGGACGATTGCTCCCACACCGAAAGTACCAGCATCACAAGCTCTTGCTGCTCCTCACGGGCCATTCCCAGCGCATCTACAGCACAACAGACATCGGGGCTCCGGGCTTTCCCTGACCAACAGGGCTTAGACGTTTACCACCAGCTGAACCGGGGCGCCCAGTGAAATAAAACCCCGAAAAATCACGAACGTCGGACGATTGCTCCCACACCAAAAGTGCCAGCCAGTCAAGCTCTTGCTGCTCCTCACCGGCCACTGGCAGCGCATCTACAGCACCACAGACATCGCGGCTCTGGGCTTTCCCTGACCAACAGGGCTTCGACGTTTACCACCAGCTGAACCTGGGTGCCCAGTGAATAAAAATCCCCAAAAATCACAAACGTCCGACGATTGCTCGCGCACCCAAAGTGCCAGACAGTCAAGCTCTTGCTGCTCCTCACCGGCCATGGGCAGCGCATCTACAGCACCACAGACATTGGGGCTCCGGGCTTTCCCTGACCAACAGGGCTTCGACGTTTACCACCAGCTGCACTTCGGCTCCCACTGAAAAAAAACCCCGAAAAATCACGAACGTCGGACGATTGCTCCCACACCAAAAGTGCCAGCCAGTCAAGCTCTTGCTGCTCCTCACCGGCCATTGGCAGCGCATCTACAGCACCACAGACATCGGGGCTCTGGGCTTTCCCTGACCAAAAGGGCTTCGACGTTTACCACCAGGTGTACCTGGTCGCCCACTGAAAAAATACCCCGAAAAATCACGAACGTCGGACGATTGCTCCCACACCGAATGTGCCAGCCTGTCAAGCTCTTGCTGCTCCTCACCGGCCATTCCCAGCGATTCTACAGCATCACAGACATCGGGGCTCCGGGCTTTCCCTGACCAACAGGGCTTCGACGTTTACCACCAGCTGCACCTGGGCGCCCACTGAAAAGAACCCCGAAAAATCAGAAACGTCGGACGATTGCTCCGACACCAAAAGTGCCAGCCAGTCAAGCTCTTGCTGCTTCTCACCAGCCATTCCCAGCGCATCTACAGCACCACAGATACCGGGGCTCCGGGCTTTCCCTGACCAACAGGGCTTCGACATTTACCACCAGGTGCACCTGGGCGCCCACTGAAAAAAATAAACGAAAAATAACAAAAGTCGGACGATTGCTCCCACAGCGAAAGTGCCAGACAGTCAAGCTCTTGCTGCTCCTCACCGGCCATTGGAGGCGCATCTACAGCACCACAGACATCGGGGCTCCGGGCTTTCCCTGACCAACAGGGCTTCGACATTTACCACCAGCTGCACCTGGGCTCCCACTGAAAAGAACCCCGAAAAATCACAAACGTCGGACGATTGCTCCCACACCAAAAGTGCCAGCCAGTCATGCTCTTCCTGCTCCTCACCGGGCATTGGCAGTGCATCTACAGCACCACAGATATCAGGGCTCCGGGCTTTCCCTGACTAACAGGGATTCGACGTTTACCACCCGCTGCACCTGGGCTCCCACTGAAAAGAACCCCGAAAAATCACGAACATCGGACGAGTGCTCCCACACCGAAAGTGCCAGCCTGTCAAGCTCTTGCTGCTCCTCACCGGCCATTCCCAGCGCATCTACAGCATCACAGATATCGGGGCTCCGACCTTTCCCTGACCAACAGGGCTTCGACGTTTACCACCAGCTGCACCTGGGCGCCCACTGAAATAAAACCCCGAAAAATCACGAACGTCCGACGATTGCTCGCACACCCAAAGTGCCAGCCAGTCAAGCTCTTGCTGCTCCTCACCGGCCATAGGCAGCACATCTACAGCAGCACAGACATCGGGGCTCCGGGCTTTCCCTGACCAACAGGGCTTCAACGTTTACCACCAGCTGAACCTGGGCGCCCAGTGAATAAAAATCCCCAAAAATCACAAACGTCCTAAGATTGCTCCCACACCGAAAGTGCCAGACAGTCAAGCTCTTGCTGTTCCTCACCGTCCATTGGCAGCGCATCTACAGCACCACAGACATCGGGGCTCCGGGATTTACCTGACCAACAGGGCTTCGACATTTACCACCAGCTGCACCTGGGCCCCCACTGAAATAAAACCCCGAAAAATCACGAACGTCGGACGATTGATCCCACACTGAAAGTTCCAGCAACTCAAGCTCTTGCTGCTACTCACCTCCCATTCCCAGCGCATCTACAGCACCACAGACATCGGGGCTCCGGGCTTTCCCTGACCAACAGGGCTTCGACGTTTACCACCCGCTGCAGCTGGGCGCCCACTGAAATAAAACCCCGAAAAATCATGAACGTCGGACGATTGCTCCCACAACAAAAGTGCCAGCCAGTCAAGCTCTTGCTGCTCCTCACCAGCCATTGGAGGCGCATCTACAGCACCACAGACATCGGGGCTCCGGGCATTCCCTGACCAACAGGGCTTCGACATTTACCACCAGCTGCACCTGGGCGCCCACTGAAATAAAACCCCGAAAAATCACGAACGTCGGACGATTCCTCCCACACCGAAAGTGCCAGCCAGTCAAGCTCTTGCTGCGACTCACCTCCCATTCCCAGCGCATCTACAGCACCACAGACATCGGGGCTCCGGGCTTTCCCTGACCAACAGGGCTTCGACGTTTACCACCAGCTGCACCTGGGCGCCCACTGAAATAAAACCCCGAAAAATCACGAACGTCGGACGATTCCTCCCACACCGAAAGTGCCAGCAACTCAAGCTCTTGCTGCTCCTCACCGGCCATTCCCAGCGCATCTACAGCACCACAGACATCGGGGCTCCGGGCTTTCCCTGACCAACAGGGCTTCGAAGTTTACCACCAGCTGCACCTGGGCGCCCACTGAAAAAAAATCCCGAAAAATCACGAACGTCGTACGATTCCTCCCACACCGAAAGTGCCAGCCAGTCAAGCTCTTGCTGCTACTCACCGGACTTTGGCAGTGCATCTACAGCACCACAGACATCGGGGTTCTGCGCTTTCTTTGACCAACAGGGCTTCGACTTTTAACACGAGCTGAACCTGGGCGCCCCCTGAAAAAAAAACCCCAAAAATCACAAATGTCGGACGATTCCTGCCACACCTTAAATGCCAGCCTGTGAAGCTCTTGCTGCTCCTCACCGCACATTCCCAGCGCATCTACAGCACCACAGACATCGGGGCTCCGGGCTTTCCCTGACCAACAGGGCTTCGACGTTTACCACCAGCTGAACCTGGGTGCCCAGTGAATAAAAATCCCCAAAAATCACAAACGTCCGACGATTGCTCCCACACTGAAAGTGCCAGCAACTCAAGCTCTTGCTGCTCCTCACCGCCCATTCCCAGCGCATCTACAGCACCACAGACATCGGGGATCCGGGCTTTCCGTGACCAACAGGGCTTCGACGTTTACCACCAGCTGCACCTGTGCGCCCACTGAAAGTAAAACCCCGAAAAATCATGAACGTCGGACGATTGCTCCCACACCGAAAGTGCCAGCCAGTCAAGCTCCTGCTGCTCCTCACCGGCCATTCCCAGCGCATCTACAGCACCACAGACATCGGGGCTCCGGGCTTTCCCTGACCAACAGGGCTTCGAAGTTTACCACCAGCTGCACCTGGGCGCCCACTGAAAAAAAATCCCGAAAAATCACGAACGTCGGACGATTCCTCCCACACCGAAAGTGCCAGCAACTCAAGCTCTTGCTGCTACTCACCGGACTTTGGCAGTGCATCTACAGCACCACAGACATCGGGGTTCTGCGCTTTCTTTGACCAACAGGGCTTCGACGTTTACCACCAGCTGAACCTGGGCACCCGCTGAGAAAAATAAAAGAAAAATCACGAACATCGGACGATTGTTCCCATAGCAAAAGTGCCAGCCAGTCAAGCTCTTGCTGCTCCTCACCGGCCATTCCCAGCCCATCTACAGCACCACAGACATCGGGGCTCCGGGCTTTCCCTGACCAACAGGGCTTCGACGTTTACCACCAGCTGAACCTGATTGCCCACTGAAAAAAAACCCTGAAAAATCAAAAACGTCGGATGATTGATCTCACACCGAAAGTGCCAGCAACTCAAGCTCTTGCTGCTACTCACCGGCCATTGGCAGCGTATCTACAGCACCACAGACATCGGGGCTCCGGGCTTTCCCTGACCAACAGGGCTTCGACTTTTAACACGAGCTGAACCTGGGCGCCCCCTGAAAAAAAAACCCCAAAAATCACAAATGTCGGACGATTCCTGCCACACCTTAAAGGCCAGCCTGTCAAGCTCTTGCTGCTCCTCACCGCACATTCCCAGCGCATCTACAGCACCACAGACATCGGGGCTCCGGGCTTTCCCTGACCAACAGGGCTTCGACGTTTACCACCAGCTGCACCTGTGCGTCCACTGAAAGTAAAACCCCGAAAAATCACGAACGTCGGACGATTGCTCCCACACCGAAAGTGCCAGCCAGTCAAGCTGTAGGTGCTCATCACCTTCCATTCCCAGCGCATCTACAGCACCACAGACATCGGGGCTCCGGGCTTTCCCTGACCAACAGGGCTTCGACATTTACCACCAGCTGCACCTGGGCGCCCACTGAAAGTAAAACCGCGAAGAATCACGAACGTCGGACGATTGCTCCCACACCGAAAGTGCCAGCCAGTCAAGCTCTTGCTGCTCCTCACCGGCCATTGGCAGCGCATCTACAGCACCACAGACATCGGGGCTCCGGGCTTTCCCTGACGAACAGGGCTTCGACGTTTACCACCAGCTGCACCTGGGCTCCCACTGAAATAAAACCCCGAAAAATCACGAACGTCGGACGATTGCTCCCACACCAAAAGTGCCAGCAACTCAAGCTCTTGCTACCCCTCACCGGCCATTCCCAGCGCATCTACAGCACCACAGACATCGGGGCTCCGGGCTTTCCCTGACCAACAGGGCTTCGACGTTTACCACCAGTTGCACCTGGGCACCCACTGAAAAAAAAAAACCCCCAAAATCACAAACATCAGACGATTGCTCCCACAACGAAAGTGCCAGCCAGTCAAGCTCTTTGTGCTCCTCACCGGTCATTGGCGGCGCATCTACAGCACCACAGACATCGGGGCTCCGGGCTTTCCCTGACCAACAGGGCTTCGACGTCTACCACCAGCTGCACCTGGGCGCCCACTGAAAAAACTAAACGAAAAATCACGAACATCGGACGATTGCTCCCAAACCGAAAGTGCCAGCCAGTCAAGCTCTTGCTGCTCCTCACCGGCCATTCCCAGTGCATCTACAGCACCACAGACATCGGGGCTCCGGGCTTTCCCTGACCAACAGGGCTTCGACGTTTACCACCAGCTGAACCTGGGCGCCCAGTGAATAAAAATCCCCAAAAATTACAAACGTCCGACGATTGCTCCCACACCCAAAGTGCCAGACAGTCAAGCTCTTGCTGCTCCTCACCGGCCATTCCCAGCGCATCTACAGCACCACAGACATCGGGGCTCCGGGCTTTCCCTGACCAACAGGGCTTCGACGTTTACCACCAGCTCAACCTGGGCGCCCATTGAAAGTAAAACCCCGAAAAATCACGACAGTCGGACGATTGCTCCCACACCCAAAGTGCCAGCAACTCAAGCTCCTGCTGCTACTCACCGGACTTTGGTAGTGCATCTACAGCACCACAGACATCGGGGTTCTGCGCTTTCCCTGACCAACAAGGCTTCGACGTTTACCACCAGCTGAACCTGGGCGCCCACTGAAAAAAATAAACGAAAAATCACGAACATCGGACGATTGCTCCCACAGTGAAAGTGCCAGCAACTCAAGCTCTTGCTGCTCCTCACCTCCCATTCCCAGCGCATCTACAGCACCACAGACATCGGGGCTCTGGGCTTTCCCAGACAAACAGGGCTTCGACATTTACCACCAGCTGCACCTGGGCTCCCACTGAAAAGAACCCCGAAAAATCACAAACGTCGGACGATTGCTCCCACACCAAAAGTGCCAGCCAGTCAAGCTCTTGCTGCTCCTCACCGGCCATTCCCAGCGCATCTACAGCACCACAGACATCGGGGCTCCGGGCTTTCCCTGACCAACAGGGCTTCGACGTTGACCACCAGCGGCACCTGGGCGCCCACTGAAAAAAAACCCCGAAAAATCACAAATGTCGGACGATTCCTGCCACACCTTAAAGGCCAGCTTGTCAAGCTCTTGCTGCTCCTCACCGGCCATTGGCAGTGCATCTACAGTACCACAGACATCGGGCCTCCGGGCTTTCCCTGACCAACAGGGCTTAGAAGTTTACCACCAGCTGAACCTGGGCGCCCAGTGAATAAAAATCCCCAAAAATCACAAACGTCCGACGATTGCTCCCACACCAAAAGTGCCAGCAACACAAGCTCTTGCTGCTCCTCACCGGCCATTGGCAGCGCATCTACAGCACCACAGACATCGGGGCTCCTGGCTTTCGCTGACAAACAGGGGTTCGACGTTTACCACCAGCTGCACATGGGCGCCCACTGAAAAAAAACCCCGAAAAATCACAAATGTTGGACGATTCCTGCCACACCTTAAATGCCAGCCTGTCAAGCTCTTGCTGCTCCTCACCGCCCATTCCCAGCGCATCTACAGCACCACAGACATCAGGGCTCTGGACTTTCCCTGACCAACAGGGCTTCGACGTTTACCACCAGCTGCACCTGGGCTCCCACTGAAAAAAAACCCCGAATAATCACAAACGTCGGACGATTGCTCCCACACCGAAAGTGCCAGCCAGTCAAGCTCTTGCTGCTCCTCACCGGCCATTGGCAGCGCATCTACAGCACCACAGACATCGGCGTTCTCCGCTTTCCCTGACCAACAGGGCTTCGACGTTTACCACCAGCTGAACCTGGGCGCCCACTGAAAAAAATAAATGAAAAATCACGAACGTCGGACGATTGCTCCCACACCAAAAGTGCCAGCCAGTCAAGCTCTTGCTGCTCCTCACCGGCCATTCCCAGCGCATCTACAGCACCACAGATACCGGGGCTCTGGGCTTTCCCTGACCAACAGGGCTTCGACGTTTACCACCAGCTGCACCTGGGCGCCCACTGAAATAAAACCCCGAAAAATAACAAACGTCGGACGATTCCTCCCACACCGAAAGTGCCAGCAACTCAACCTCTTTGTGCTCCTCACCGGCCATTGGCAGCGCATCTACAGCACCACAGACATCGGGGCTCTGGGCTTTCCCTGACCAACAGGCCTTCGACGTTTACAACTAGCTGCACCAGGGCGCCCACTAAAAAGAACCCCGAAAAATCACGAACGTCGGACGATTGCTCCCACACCGAAAATGCCAGAAGCTCAAGCTCTTGCTGCTCCTCACCGGCCACTGGCAGCGCATCTACAGCACCACAGACATCGCGGCTCTGGGCTTTCCCTGACCAACAGGGCTTCGACGTTTACCACCAGCTGAACCTGGGTGCCCAGTGAATAAAAATCCCCAAAAATCACAAACGTCCGACGATTGCTCGCGCACCCAAAGTGCCAGACAGTCAAGCTCTTGCTGCTCCTCACCGGCCATGGGCAGCGCATCTACAGCACCACAGACATCGGGGCTCCGGGCTTTCCCTGACCAACAGGGCTTCGACGTTTACCACCAGCTGCACTTCGGCTCCCACTGAAAAAAAACCCCGAAAAATCACGAACGTCGGACGATTGCTCCCACACCAAAAGTGCCAGCCAGTCAAGCTCTTGCTGCTCCTCACCGGCCATTGGCAGCGCATCTACAGCACCACAGACATCGGGGCTCTGGGCTTTCCCTGACCAAAAGGGCTTCGACGTTTACCACCAGGTGTACCTGGTCGCCCACTGAAAATATACCCCGAAAAATCACGAACGTCGGACGATTGCTCCCACACCGAATGTGCCAGCCTGTCAAGCTCTTGCTGCTCCTCACCGGCCATTCCCAGCGCATCTACAGCATCACAGACATCGGGGCTCCGGGCTTTCCCTGACCAACAGGGCTTCGACGTTTACCACCAGCTGCACCTGGGCGCCCACTGAAAAGAACCCCGAAAAATCAGAAACGTCGGACGATTGCTCCCACACCAAAAGTGCCAGCCAGTCAAGCTCTTGCTGCTTCTCACCAGCCATTCCCAGCGCATCTACAGCACCACAGATACCGGAGCTCCGGGCTTTCCCTGACCAACAGGGCTTCGACATTTACCACCAGCTGCACCTGGGCGCCCACTGAAAAAAATAAACGAAAAATAACAAAAGTCGGACGATTGCTCCCACAGCGAAAGTGCCAGCCAGTCAAGCTCTTGCTGCTCCTCACCGGCCATTGGAGGCGCATCTACAGCACCACAGACATCGGGGCTCCGGGATTTCCCTGACCAACAGGTCTTCGACGTTTACCACCCGCTGCACCTGGGCTCCCACTGAAAAGAACCCCGAAAAATCACAAACGTCGGACGATTGCTCCCACACCGAAAGTGCCAGCCAGTCAAGCTCTTCCTGCTCCTCACCGGGCATTGGCAGTGCATCTACAGCACCACAGATATCAGGGCTCCGGGCTTTCCCTGACTAACAGGGATTCGACGTTTACCACCCGCTGCACCTGGGCTCCCACTGAAAAGAACCCCGAAAAATCACGAACATCGGACGAGTGCTCCCACACCAAAAGTGCCAGCCTGTCAAGCTCTTGCTGCTCCTCACCAGCCATTCCCAGCGCATCTACAGCACCACAGACATCGGGGCTCCGGGCCTTCCCTGACCAACAGGGCTTCGACGTTTACCACCAGCTGCACCTGGGCACCCACTGAAAAAAAACCCTGAAAAATCACGAACGTCGGACGATTGCTCCCACACCGAAAGTACCAGCAACACAAGCTCTTGCTGCTCCTCACGGGCCATTCCCAGCGCATCTACAGCACAACAGACATCGGGGCTCCGGGCTTTCCCTGACCAACAGGGCTTCAATGTTTACCACCAGCTGAACCTGGGCGCCCAGTGAATAAAAATCCCCAAAAATCACAAACGTCCTAAGATTGCTCCCACACCAAAAGTGCCAGCCAGTCAAGCTCTTGCTGCTCCTCACCGGCCACTGGCAGCGCATCTACAGCACCACAGACATCGCGGCTCTGGGCTTTCCCTGACCAACAGGGCTTCGACGTTTACCACCAGCTGAACCTGGGTGCCCAGTGAATAAAAATCCCCAAAAATCACAAACGTCCGACGATTGCTCGCGCACCCAAAGTGCCAGACAGTCAAGCTCTTGCTGCTCCTCACCGGCCATGGGCAGCGCATCTACAGCACCACAGACATTGGGGCTCCGGGCTTTCCCTGACCAACAGGGCTTCGACGTTTACCACCAGCTGCACTTCGGCTCCCACTGAAAAAAAACCCCGAAAAATCACGAACGTCGGACGATTGCTCCCACACCAAAAGTGCCAGACAGTCAAGCTCTTGCTGCTCCTCACCGGCCATTCCCAGCGATTCTACAGCATCACAGACATCGGGGCTCCGGGCTTTCCCTGACCAACAGGGCTTCGACGTTTACCACCAGCTGCACCTGGGCGCCCACTGAAAAGAACCCCGAAAAATCAGAAACGTCGGACGATTGCTCCGACACCAAAAGTGCCAGCCAGTCAAGCTCTTGCTGCTTCTCACCAGCCATTCCCAGCGCATCTACAGCACCACAGATACCGGGGCTCCGGGCTTTCCCTGACCAACAGGGCTTCGACATTTACCACCAGGTGCACCTGGGCGCCCACTGAAAAAAATAAACGAAAAATAACAAAAGTCGGACGATTGCTCCCACAGCGAAAGTGCCAGCCAGTCAAGCTCTTGCTGCTCCTCACCGGCCATTGGAGGCGCATCTACAGCACCACAGACATCGGGGCTCCGGGCTTTCCCTGACCAACAGGGCTTCGACATTTACCACCAGCTGCACCTGGGCTCCCACTGAAAAGAACCCCGAAAAATCACAAACGTCGGACGATTGCTCCCACACCAAAAGTGCCAGCCAGTCATGCTCTTCCTGCTCCTCACCGGGCATTGGCAGTGCATCTACAGCACCACAGATATCAGGGCTCCGGGCTTTCCCTGACTAACAGGGATTCGACGTTTACCACCCGCTGCACCTGGGCTCCCACTGAAAAGAACCCCGAAAAATCACGAACATCGGACGAGTGCTCCCACACCGAAAGTGCCAGCCTGTCAAGCTCTTGCTGCTCCTCACCGGCCATTCCCAGCGCATCTACAGCATCACAGATATCGGGGCTCCGACCTTTCCCTGACCAACAGGGCTTCGACGTTTACCACCAGCTGCACCTGGGCGCCCACTGAAATAAAACCCCGAAAAATCACGAACGTCCGACGATTGCTCGCACACCCAAAGTGCCAGCCAGTCAAGCTCTTGCTGCTCCTCACCGGCCATAGGCAGCACATCTACAGCAGCACAGACATCGGGGCTCCGGGCTTTCCCTGACCAACAGGGCTTCAATGTTTACCACCAGCTGAACCTGGGCGCCCAGTGAATAAAAATCCCCAAAAATCACAAACGTCCTAAGATTGCTCCCACACCGAAAGTGCCAGACAGTCAAGCTCTTGCTGTTCCTCACCGTCCATTGGCAGCGCATCTACAGCACCACAGACATCGGGGCTCCGGGATTTACCTGACCAACAGGGCTTCGACATTTACCACCAGCTGCACCTGGGCCCCCACTGAAATAAAACCCCGAAAAATCACGAACGTCGGACGATTGATCCCACACTGAACGTTCCAGCAACTCAAGCTCTTGCTGCTACTCACCTCCCATTCCCAGCGCATCTACAGCACCACAGACATCGGGGCTCCGGGCTTTCCCTGACCAACTGGGCTTCGACGTTTACCACCAGCTGAACCTGGGCCCCCACTGAAATAAAACCCCCAAAAATCATGAACGTCGGACGATTGATCGCACACCGAAAGTGCCAGCCAGTCAAGCTCTTGCTGCTCCTCACCGGCCATTGCCAGCGCATCTACAGCCCCACAGACATCGGGGCTCCGGGCTTTCCCTGATGAACAGGGCTTCGACGTTTACCACCCACTGCACCTGGGCGCCCACTGAAAAAAATAAACAAAAAATCACAAACGTCGGACAATTGCTCCCACACCGAAAGTGCCAGCCAGTCAAGCTCTTGCTGCTACTCACCTCCCATTCCCAGCGCATCTACAGCACCACAGACATCGGGGCTCCGGGCTTTCCCTGACCAACAGGGCTTCGACGTTTACCACCAGCTGCACCTGGGCGCCCACTGAAATAAAACCCCGAAAAATAACAAACGTCGGACGATTGCTCCCACACCGAAAGTGCCAGCCAGTCAAGCTCTTGCTGCTCCTCACCGGCCATTGGAAGCGCATCTACAGCACCACAGACATCGGGGCTCCGAGCTTTCCCTGACCAACAGGGCTTCGACGTTTACCACCAGCTGCACCTGGGCTCCCACTAAAAAAAAAACCCCGAATAATCACAAACATCGGACGATTGCTCCCACACCGAAAGTGCCAGCCAGTCAAGCTCTTGCTGCTCCTCACCGGCCATTGGCAGCGCATCTACAGCACCACAGACATCGGGGCTCCGAGCTTTCCCTGACCAACAGGGCTTCGACGTTTACCACTCGCTGAACCTGGGCACCCACTGAAAGTAAAACCCCGAAAAATCACGAACGTCGGACGATTGCTCCCACACCGAAAGTGCCAGCCTGTCAAGCTCTTGCTGCTCCTCACCGGCCATTGGCCGCGCATCTACAGCACGACAGACATCGGGGCTCCGGGCTTTCCCTGACCAACAGGGCTCAGAAGTTTACCACCAGCTGCACCTGGGCGCCCACTGAAAAAAAACCCCGAAAAATCACAAACGTTGGACGATTCCTGCCACACCTTAAATGCCAGCCTGTCAAGCTCTTGCTGCTCCTCACCGCCCATTCCCAGCGCATCTACAGCACCACAGACATCAGGGCTCTGGACTTTCCCTGACGATCAGGGCTTCGACGTTTACCACCAGCTGAACCTGGGCGCCCACTGAAAAGAACCCCGAAAAATCACGAACGTCGGACAATTGCTCCCACACCAAAAGTGCCAGCAACACAAGCTCTTGCTGCTCCTCAGCGGCCATGGGCAGCGCATCTACAGCGCCACAGACATCGGGGCTCCGGGCTTTCCCTGACCAACAGGGCTTTGACTGTTACCACCAGCTGCACCTGGGCTCCCACTGAAAAAAAACCCCGAATAATCACAAACGTCGGACGATTGCTCCCACACCCAAAGTGCCAGCCAGTCAAGCTCTTGCTGCTCCTCACCGGCCATTCCCAGCGCATCTACAGCACCACAGACATCGCGGCTCTACGCTTTCCCTGACCAACAGGGCTTCGACGTTTACCACCCGCTGCACCTGGGCGCCCACTGAAATAAAACCCCGAAAAATCACGAACGTCGGACAATTGCTCCCACACCGAAAGTGCCAGCAACTCAAGCTCTTGCTGCTACTCACCGGACTTTGGCAGTGCATCTACAGCACCACAGACATCGGGGTTCTCCGCTTTCCCTGAACAACAGGGCTTCGACGTTTACCACCAGCTGCACCTGGGCGCCCACTGAAAAAAATAAATGAAAAATCACGAACGTCGGACGATTGCTCCCACACCAAAAGTGCCAGCCAGTCAAGCTCTTGCTGCTCCTCACCGGCCATTCCCAGCGCATCTACAGCACTACAGACATCAGGGCTCTGGACTTTCCGTGACGATCAGGGCTTCGACGTTTACCACCAGCTGCACCTGGGCTCCCACTGAAAAGAACCCCGAAAAATCACGAACGTCGGACGATTACTCCCACACCGAAAGTGCCAGCAACTCAAGCTCTTGCTGCTACTCACCGGCCATTCCCAGCGCATCTACAGCACTACAGACATCGGGGCTCCGGGCTTTCCCTGACGAACCAGGCTTCGACGTTTACCACCAGCTGCACCTGGGCGCCCACTGAAAAAAATAAACGAAAAATCACGAACATCGGACGATTGCTCCCACACCAAAAGTGCCAGCCAGTCAAGCTCTTGCTGCTCCTCCCCGGCCATTGGCAGCGCATCTACAGCACCACAGATATCGGGGCTCTGGGCTTTCCCTGACAAACAGGGCTTCGACGTTTACCACCAGCTGAACCTGGGCGCCCACTGGAAAAAATAAACGAAATACCACGAACATCAGAAGATTGCTCCCACACCGAAAGTGCCAGCCAGTCAAGCTCATGCTGCTCCTCACCGCCCATTCCCAGCGCATCTACAGCACCACAGACATCGGGGTTCTGCGCTTTCCCTGAATAACAGGGCTTCGACGTTTACCACCAGCTGCACCTGGGCGCCAACTGAAATAAAACCCTGAAAAATCACGAACATCGGACGATTGCTCCCACACCAAAAGTGCCAGCCTGTCAAGCTCTTGCTGCCCCTCACCGCCCATTCCCAGCGCATCTACAGCACCACAGACATCGGGGCTCCGGGCTTTCCCTGATGAACAGGGCTTCGACGTTTACCACTCGCTGAACCTGGGCACCCACTGAAAGTAAAACCCCGAAAAATCACGAACGTCGGACGATTGCTCCCACACCTGAAGTGCCAGCAACTCAAGCTCTTGCTGCTACTCACCGGCCATTGGCAGCGCATCTACAGCACCACAGACATCGGGGCTCCGGGCTTTCCCTGACGAACCGGGCTTCGACATTTACCACCAGCTGCACCTGGGTGCCCCCTGAAAAAAAAACCCCAAAAATCACAAACGTCGGACGATTCCTGCCACACCTTAAATGCCAGCCTGTCAAGCTCTTGCTGCTCCTCACCGGCCATTCCCAGCGCATCTACAACACCGCAGACATTGGGGCTCCGGGCTTTCCCTGACCAACAGGGCTTCGACGTTTACCACCACCTGAACCTGGGCTCCCACTGAAATAAAACTCCGAAAAACCACGAACGTCGGACGATTGCTCCCACACTAAAAGTGCCAGCCAGTCAAGCTCTTGCAGCTACTCACCGGACTTTGGCAGTGCATCTACAGCACCACAGACATCGGGGCTCCGGGCTTTCCCTGAACAACAGGGCTTCAACGTTTACCACCAGCTGCACCTGGTTGCCCACTGAAAAAAAACCCTGAAAAATGACGAACGTCGGACGATTGCTCCCACACCACAAGTGCCAGACAGTCAAGCTCTAGCTGCTGAACACCGGCCATTCCCAGCGCATCTACAGCACCACAGACATCGGGGCTCCGGGCTTTCCCTGACCAACAGGGCTTCTACGTTTACCACCAGCTGAACCCGGGCGCCCACTGAAATAAAACCCCGAAAAATCACGAACGTCCGACGATTGCTCCCACACCCAAAGTGCCAGCCAGTCAAGCTCTTGCTGCTCCTCACCGGCCATTCCCAGCGCATCTACAGCACCACAGACATCGGGGCTCCGAGCTTTCCCTGATGAACAGGGCTTCGACGTTTACCACCAGCTGAACCTGGGCGCCCACTGAAAGTAAAACCCCGAAAAATCACGAACATCGGACGATTGCTCCCACAACGAAAGTGCCAGCCTGTCAAGCTCTTGCTGCTCCTCAACGGCCATTGGCAGCGCATCTACAGCACCACAGACATCGCGGCTCCAGGCTTTCCCTGACCAACAGGGCTTCGACGTTTACCACCAGCTGCACCTGGTTACGCACTGAAAAAAAACCCTGAAAAATCAAAAACGTCGGACGATTGATCCCACACCGAAAGTGCCAGCCAGTCAAGCTCTTGCTGTTCCTCACCGGACAGTGGCAGTGCATCTACAGCACCACAGACATCGGGGCTCCGGGCTTTCCCTGACCAACAGGGCTTCGACGATTACCACTTGCTGAACCTGTGCTCCCACTGAAAAGAACCCCGAAAAATCACAAACGTCGCACGATTGCTCCCACACTGAAAGTGCCAGCCTGTCAAGCTCTTGCTGCTCCTCACCGGCCATTCCCAGTGCATCTACAGCACCACAGACATCGGGGCTCCGGGCTTTCACTGACCAACACGGCTTCGACATTTACCACCCGCTGCACCTGGGTGCCCACTGGAAAAAACCCAGAAAAATCACGAACATCAGACAATTGCTCCCACACCGAAAGTGCCAGCCAGTCAAGCTCTTGCTGCTCCTCACCGCCCATTCCCAGCGCATCTACAGCACCACAGATATCGGGGCTCCGGGATTTTCCTGACCAACAGGGCTTCGAGATTTACCACCCGCTGAACCTGGGCGTCCACTGAAAAAAAATCCCCAGAAATCACAAACGTCCGACGATTGCTCCCTGTCGTAGTTCAGCCCCGATCAGACCAGACTACGCAGTCTGTCTCTCGTTCCCCCCACCTTCCGAGAGAATACGAGGAGATTATATAAGAAAAACGGCTCAAGGTTTGAGATAAGGACGGGGAGAAATCCTTAAAGTTACCGTCACGGGCAAAACAGACTCGACTTGGGGAAAACTATTCATTTATTTCTAAAATTAGCAGGAGAATGAGACAGGGAACAAGATAACCTCCCCCCACCCCTCCCTCTTCCCGGGCTTAACATTATCTCTCCTACCTTCCCCTCCCGAGCGGCACGGGGGGTTGGAAAAGGGAATGGGGGTCGCTGTCAGTTCATCACGCGTTGTTTTACGCCTCTGTATCATCGTCGGGGGAAGACCTCCTCGCATTCCTCCTCTGCTCCAGCGTGGGGTCCCTCCCACGGGCCACAGTCCTTCGTGAAACTGCTCCGGCGTGGGTCATCTCTTCCACGGGGTGCAGTCCCTCTAGAGCAGCTGTCCCAGCGGGCCCTCCACGGGGCACAGCCTCCTTCAGGCCTCCACCTGCTCCGGCGTGGGGTCCTCCACGGGCTGCAGGTGGATCTCTGCCCCTCCGTGGACCTCCATGGGCTGCAGGGGGACAACCTGCTCCACCATGGTCGTCACCACGAGTTGCAGAGGAATCTTGGCCAGGAGCCGCATTACTCCTCCCCCTCCTCCTTCACTGACCTTGGCGTCTGCAGCCATTCCTCACAACAGGCTGGCAGACGCCTCTCAGGATCCTTTTTACATCTTATTCACTTCTCATCTCCTCTCCACTTCTTGCAGCCAGGCCGGGCCGAGTTGGGCCCAGTCGGCTGCCCGGCGGGAGGCCAGAGGGTGAGGCCTGCAAGGCCCACAAGGCTCGCGCTTCCCCCTCTCTGCCCCCCGCTCAGCTGCTTCACATCTTCTCCTCCCTCTTTTTCCTGTTTTCCCCTATTTAAATACGTTATCGCAGAGGCGTTATCAGGGGACATTCTGCTACCAATTGGCTTGGCCTTGGCCAGCAGCGGGTCCGCCCTAGGCCCGGCCGAGTCCACTGAACAAAGGGGAGCGACTTCTAGCAGTTTCCTACAGAAGCTGCCACCTTAGGCCCCCCCTCACTAACAAAACCAGAACATTCCACCCCTCGCCTCTGCGAATTACGTATTTAAGTATTATAAATAAAATACACACACATCAACAGAAGAAAATAGAATTCCCCGCACCAAAATCAAAATAATATCCTCACAACACCAACAGTGGGTAGACAATTAACAAACAATTCACCACTTATCCCTTCACCACAATCAGAACATAAATTCCCCATAATCATTTTGCTCTTTTGTCAAGTTCAGTCCCTGTTTTGCCCGTTACTGCTCCCAATTAAACTCAATCCTTACCTCAAATTCCTCGAGCCCCACGTTGGGCGCCAAAATAACTGTCGTAGTTCAGCCCCAACGCGGACCAGACTACGCAGTCTCTCTCTCACTCCCCCCACTCTCTGAGAGAATAGGAGGAGATTTGACAAACAAAAAAAAACCAGGGAAAAAAAAAACCAAACACGCGGGTTGAGATTGAACAAAAAGTAAATTTAACAGTAATGACAGAAGAAAACAAGACAGTGATGGAACACAAATACAGTACAATAACTCACAACAGAACTCCACATCCAGTCTCTTCCAACTAGCAAGGGCCTCCCTTCAGCACCCTCCTCACTTACATACTGAGCATGATGTCAGATGGGATGGAATAGCCCTTTGGCTAATTTGGGTAAATTAACCCCAGCTGTTAGCTAATTATTGAACTATCCCAGCCATAGGGGCTACCAGCTTCAGTTCTCCACCCAGCTCAGGTAAATATTAACTCTATCCTAGCCAAACCCAGGACACTCCCACAACGAAAGTGCCAGCCTGTCAAGCTCTTGCTGCTCCTCACCGGCCATTGGCAGCGCATCTACAGCACCACAGACATCGGGGCTCCGGGCTTTCCCTGACCAACAGGGCTCAGAAGTTTACCACCAGCTGAACCTGGGCGCCCACTGAAAAAAAACCCTGAAAAATTAAAAACGACGGACGATTGCTCCCACACCGAAAGTGCCAGCCAGTCAAGCTCTTGCTGCTGCTCACTGGCCATTGGCAGCGCATGTACAGCACCACAGACATCGGGGCTCCGGGCTTTCCCTGACCAACAGGCCTTCGACGTTTACCATCAGCTGCACCTGGGCGCCCACTGAAAAAAATAACGAAATATCACGAACATCAGACGATTGCTCCCACACCGAAAGTGCCAGCAACTCAAGCTCATGCTGCTTCTCACCGGCCATTGGCAGCGCATCTACAGCACCACAGACATCGCGGCTCCGGGCTTTCCCTGACCAACAGGGCTTCGACGTTTACCACCAGGTGCACCTGCGCTCCCACTGAAAAAAACCCCAAAAAATCACGAACGTCGGACGATTACTCCCACACCGAAAGTGCCAGCAACTAAAGCTCCTGCTGCTACTCACCGGACATTGGCAGTGCATCTACAGCAACACAGACATCGGGGCTCCGGGCTTTCCCTGACCAACAGGGCTTCGACGTTTACCACCAGCTGCACCTGGGCGCCCACTGAAAAAAAACCCCGAAAAATCACAAACGTTGGACGATTCCTGCCACACCTTAAATGCCAGCCTGTCAAGCTCTTGCTGCTCCTCACCGCCCATTCCCAGCGCATCTACAGCACCACAGACATCAGGGCTCTGGACTTTCCCTGACCAACAGGACTTCGACATTTACCACCAGCTGCACCTAGTTGGCCACTGAAAAAAAACCCTGAAAAATCAAAAACGTCGGACAATTGATCCCACACCGAAAGTGCCAGCCAGTCAAGTTCTTGCAGTTCCTCACCGGCCACTGGCAGCTCATCTACAGCACCACAGACATCGGAGCTCCGGGCTTTCCCTGACCATCAGGGCTTCGACGTTTACCACTCGCTGCACCTGGGCTCCCACTGAAAAAAACCCCGAAAAATCACGAACGTCGGACGATTGCACCCAAACCGAAATTGCCAGCAACACAATCTCTTGCTGCTCCTCACCGGCCATTCCCAGCGCATCTACAGCACCACAGACATCGGGGCTCCGGGCATTCCCTGACGAACAGGGCTTCGAAGTTTACCACCAGCTGAACCTGGGCGCCCACTGGAAAAAAAACCCAAAAAATCACGAACGTCGGACGATTGTTCCCACATTGAAAGTGCCAGCCAGTCAAGCTCTTGCTGCTCCTCACCGGCCATTCCCAGCGCATCTACAGCACCACAGACATCGGGGCTCCGGGCTTTCCCTGACCAACAGGGCTTCGACGTTTACCACCAGCTGCACCTGGGTGCCGCCTGAAAAAAAAACTCCAAAAATCACAAATGTCGGACGATTCCTGCCACACCTTAAATGCCAGCCTGTCAAGCTCTTGCTGCTACTCACCGGACATTCCCAGCGCATCTACAGCACCACAGACATCAGGGCTCTGGAATTTCCCTGACGAACAGGGCTTCGACGTTTACCACCAGCTGCACCTTGGCGCCCACTGAAAAAAAAACCGCAAAAATCACGAACGTCGGACGACTGCTCCCACACCGAAAGTGCCAGCCTGTCAAGCTCTTGCTGCTCCTCACCGCCCATTCCCAGCGCATCTACAGCACCACAGACATCGGGGCTCCGGGCTTTCCCTGACCAACAGGGCTTCGACGTTTACCACCAGCTGCACCTGGGCGCCCACTGAAATAAAACCCCGAAAAATCACGAACGTCGGACGATTGCTCCCACACCGAAAGTGCCAGCAACTCAAGCTCTTGCTGCTACTCACCGGACTTTGGCAGTGCATCTACAGCACCACAGACATCGGGGTTCTGCGCTTTCCCTGAACAACAGGGCTTCGACGTTTACCACCAGCTGCACCTGGGTGCCCCCTGAAAAAAAAACCCCAAAAATCACAAATGTCAGACGATTCCTGCCACACATAAATGCCAGCCTGTCAAGCTCTTGCTGCTCCTCACCGTCCATTCCCAGCGCATCTACAGCACCACAGGTATCGGGGCTCCGAGCTTTCCCTGACCAACAGGGCTTCGACATTTACCACCAGCTGCACCTGGGCTCCCACTGAAATAAAACCCCGAAAAATCACGAACGTCGGACGATTGCTCCCACACCAAAAGTGCCAGCAACTCAAGCTCTTGCTGCTCCTCACCGGACTTTGGCAGTGCATCTACAGCACCACAGACATCGGGGCTCCGGGATTTCCCTGACGAACAGGGCTTCGACGTTTACCACCAGCTGCACTTGGTTACCCACTGAAAAAAAACCCCGAAAAATCACGAACGTCAGACTATTGCTCCCACACCGAAAGTGCCAGCCAGTCAAGCTCTTGCTGCTCCTCACCGCCCATTACCAGCGCATCTACAGCACCAAAGACATCGCGGCTCTGGGCTTTCCCTGACGAACCGGGCTTCGACATTTACCACCAGCTGCACCTGGGTGCCCCCTGAAAAAAAAAAACCCAGAAATCACAAATGTCGGACGATTCCTGCCACACCTTAAATGCCAGCCTGTCAAGCTCTTGCTGCTACTCACCGGCCATTCCCAGCGCATCTACAGCACCACAGACACCGGGGCTCCGGGCTTTCCCTGACCAACAGGGCTTCGACATTTACCACCAACTGCACCTAGTTGCCCACTGAAAAAAAACCCTGAAAAATGACTAACGTCGGACTATTGCTCCCACACCAAAAGTGCCAGCCTGTCAAGCTCTTGCTGCTCCTCACCGGACAGTGGCAGTGCATCTACAGCACCACAGACATCGGGGCTCCGGGCTTTCCCTGACCAACAGGGCTTAGAAGTTTACCACCAGCTGAACCTGGGCGCCCACTGAAATAAAACCCCGAAAAATCACGAACATCGGACGATTGCTCCCACACCCAAAGTGCCAGCCAGTCAAGCTCTTGGTGCTCCTCACCGGCCATTCCCAGCGCATCTACAGCACCACAGACATCGGGGCTCCGGGCTTTCCCTGACCAACAGGGCTTCGACGTTTACCACCAGCTGCACCTAGTTGGTCACTGAAAAAAAACCCTGAAAAATCAAAAACGTCGGACAATTGATCCCACACCCAAAGTGCCAGCCAGTCAAGCTCTTGCTGCTCCTCACCGGCCACTGGCAGCTCATCTACAGCACCACAGACATCGGAGCTCCGGGCTTTCCCTGACCAACAGGGCTTCGACGTTTACCACTCGCTGCACCTGCGCTCCCACTGAAAAAAACCCCGAAAAATCACGAACGTCGGACGATTGCACCCAAACCGAAATTGCCAGCAACACAATCTCTTGCTGCTCCTCACCGGCCATTCCCAGCGCATCTACAGCACCACAGACATCGGGGCTCCGGGCTTTCCCTGACCAACAGGGCTTCGACGTTTACCACCAGCTGAACCTGGGCGCCCACTGGAAAAAAAACCCAAAAAATCACGAACGTCGGACGATTGTTCCCACATTGAAAGTGCCAGCCAGTCAAGCTCTTGCTGCTCCTCACCGGGCATTGGCAGCGCATCTACAGCACCACAGACATCGGGACTCCGGGCTTTCCCTGACCAACTGGGCTTCGACGTTTACCACCAGCTGCACCTGGGCGCCCACTGAAAAAAATAAACGAAAAATCACGAACATCGGACGATTGCTCCCACACCAAAAGTGCCAGCAACTCAAGCTCTTGCTGCTACTCACCGGCCATTGGCAGGGAATCTACAGCGCCACAGACATCGGGGCTCCGAGCTTTCCCTGACCAACAGGGCTTCAACGTTTACCACCAGCTGCACCTGGGCGCCCACTGAAATAAAACCCCGAAAAATCACGAACGTCGGACGATTGCTCCCACACCGAAAGTGCCAGCAACTCAAGCTCTAGCTGCTCCTCACCTCCCATTCCCAGCGCATCTACAACACCACAGACATCGGGGCTCCGGGCTTTCCCTGACCAACTGGGCTTCGACGTTTACCACCAGCTGAACCTGGGCGCCCACTGAAATAAAACCCCCAAAAAACACAAACGTCGGACTATTGCTCCCACACTGAAAGTGCCAGCCAGTCAAGCTCTTGCTGCTCCTCACCGCCCATTCCGAACGCATCTACAGCACCACAGACATCGGGGCTCCGGGCTTTCCCTGACCAACAGGGCTTCGACATTTACCACCAGCTGCACGTGGGCGCCCACTGAAAAAAATAAACGAAAAATCACGAACGTCGGACGATTGCTCCCACACCGAAAGTGCCAGCCAGTCAAGCTCTTGCTGCTCATCACCGGCCATTCCCAGCGCATCTACAGCACCACAGACATCAGGGCTCCGGGCTTTCCCTGACCAACAGGGCTTCGACATTTACCACCAGCTGCACCTGGGCGCCCACTGAAATAAAACCCCGAAAAATCTCGAACGTCGGACGATTGCTCCCACACCAAAAGTGCCAGCCAGTCAAGCTCTTGCTGCTCCTCACCGGACAGTGGCAGTGCATCTACAGCACCACAGACATCCCGGCTCCGGGCTTTCCCTGAACAACAGGGCTTCAACGTTTACCACCAGCTGCAACTGGGCGCCCACTGAAAAAAATAAACGAAAAATCACGAACATCGCACGATTGCTCCCACACCGAAAGTGCCAGCCAGTCAAGCTCTTGCTGCTCATCACCGGCCATTCCCAGCGCATCTACAGCACCACAGACATCGGGGCTCCGGGCTTTCCCTGACGAACCGGGCTTCGACGTTTACCACCAGCTGCACCTGGGTGCCGCCTGAAAAAAAATCTCCAAAAATCACAAATGTCGGACGATTCCTGCCACACCTTAAATGCCAGCCTGTCAAGCTCTTGCTGCTACTCACCGGCCATTCCCAGCGCATCTACAGCACCACAGACACCGGGGCTCCGGGCTTTACCTGACCAACAGGGCTTCGACATTTACCACCCACTGCACCTGGGCGCCCACTGAAATAAAACCCTGAAAAATCAAAAACGTCGGACGATTGCTCCCACACCGAAAGTGCCAGCCTGTCAAGCTCTTGCTGCTCCTCACCGCCCATTCCCAGCGCATCTACAGCACCACAGACATCGGGGCTCCGGGCTTTCCCTGACCAACAGGGCTTCGACGTTTACCACTCGCTGCAGCTGGGCTCCCACTGAAAAGAACCCCGAAAAATCACGAACGTCGGACGATTGCTCCCACACCGAAAGTGCCAGCCTGTCAAGCTCTTGCTGCTCCTCACCGGACTTTGGCAGTGCATCTACAGCACCACAGACATCGGGGCTCCGGGATTTCCCTGACCAACAGGGCTTCGACATTTACCACCAGCTGCACCTGGGTGCCCCCTTAAAAAAAAAACCCCAAAAATCACGAACGTCGGACGATTCCTGCCACACCTTAAATGCCAGCCTGTCAAGCTCTTGCTGCTCCTCACCGGCCATTCCCAGCGCATCTACAGCACCACAGACATCGGGGCTCTTGGCTTTCCCTGACCAACAGGCCTTCGATGTTTACCACCTACTGAACCTGGGCGCCCAGTGAATAAAAATCCCCAAAAATCACAAACGTCCGACGATTGCTCCCACACTGAAAGTGCCAGCAACTCAAGCTCCTGCTGCTCCTCACCGCCCATTCCCAGCACATCTACAGCACCACAGACATCGGGGCTCCGGGCTTTCCCTGACCAACACGGCTTCGACATTTACCACCAGCTGCACCTGTGCGCCCACTGAAAGTAAAACCCCGAAAAATCACGAACGTCGGACGATTGCTCCCACACCAAAAGTGCCAGCCAGTCAAGCTCTTGCTGCTCCTCACCGGAGAGTGGCAGTGCATCTACAGCACCACAGACATCGGGGCTCCGGGCTTTCCCTGACCAACAGGGCTTCGACGTTTACCACTCGCTGAACCTGGGCTCCCACTGAAAAGAACCCCGAAAAATCACGAACGTCGGACGATTGCTCCCACACCAAAAGTGCCAGACAGTCAAGCTCTAGCTGCTGAACACCGGCCATTCCCAGCGCATCTACAGCACCACAGACATCGGGGTTCTGCGCTTTCCCTGACCAACAGGGCTTCGACGTTTACCACCAGCTGCACCTGGGCGCCCACTGAAATAAAACCCCGAAAAATCACGAACGTCGCACGATTGCTCCCACACCGAAAGTGCCAGCAACTCAAGCTCTTGCTGCTACTCACCGGCCATTCCCAGTGCATCTACAGCACCACAGACATCGGGGTTCTGCGCTTTCCCTGAACAACAGGGCTTCGACATTTACCACCAGCTGCACCTGGGTGCCCCCTGAAAAAAAAACCCCAAAAATCACAAATGTCAGACGATTCCTGCCACACCTTAAATGCCAGCCTGTCAAGCTCTTGCTGCTACTTACCGGCCATTCCCAGCGCATCTACAGCACCACAGACATCAGGGCTCTGGACTTTCCCTGACGAACAGGGCTTCGACGTTTACCACCAGCTGCACCTGGTTACCCACTGAAAAAAAACCCTGAAAAATCACGAACGTCGGACAATTGCTCCCACACCGAAAGTGCCAGCAACTCAAGCTCTTGCTGCTCCTCAGCGGCCATTCCCAGCGCATCTACAGCACCACAGACATCGGGGCTCTACGCTTTCCCTGACCAACAGGGCTTCGACGTTTACCACCCGCTGCACCTGGGCGCCCACTGAAATAAAACCCCAAAAAATCACGAACGTCGGACGATTGCTCCCACACCTTAAATGCCAGCCTGTCAAGCTCTTGCTGCTCCTCACCGCCCATTCCCAGCGCATCTACAGCACCACAGACATCAGGGCTCTGGACTTTCCCTGACCAACAGGGCTTCGACATTTACCACCAGCTGAACCTGGGCGCCCACTGAAATAAAACCCCGAAAAATCACGAACGTCGGACGATTGCTCCCACACCGAAAGTGCCAGCAACTCAAGCTCTTGCTGCTACTCACCGGACTTTGGCAGTGCATCTACAGCACCACAGACATCGGGGTTCTCCGCTTTCCCTGAACAACAGGGCTTCGACGTTTACCACCAGCTGCACCTGGGCGCCCACTGAAAAAAATAAATGAAAAATCACGAACGTCGGACGATTGCTCCCACACCAAAAGTGCCAGCCAGTCAAGCTCTTGCCGCTCCTCACCGGCCATTCCCAGCGCATCTACAGCACCACCGACACCGGGGCTCCGGGCTTTCCCTGACCAACAGGGCTTCGGCGTTTACCACCAGCTGCACCTGGGCGCCCACTGAAATAAAAGCCCGAAAAATCACGAACGTCGGACGATTGCTCCCACACCGAAAGTGCCAGCCAGTCAAGCTCTTGCTGCTCCTGACCGGACTTTGGCAGCGCATCTACAGCACCACAGACATCGGGGTTCTGCGCTTTCCCTGACCAACAGGGCTTCGACATTTACCACTAGCTGAACCTGGGCTCCCCCTGAAAAAAAACCCTGAAAAATGACGAACGTCGGACGATTGCTCCCACACCGAAAGTGCCAGCCAGTCAAGCTCTTGCTGCTCCTCACCGGACAGTGGCAGTGCATCTACAGCACCACAGACATCGGGGCTCCGGGCTTTCCCTGACCATCAGGGCTTCGACATTTACCACCAGCTGCACCTGGGCTCCCACTGAAAAGAACCCCGAAAAATCACGAACGTCCGACGATTGCTCCCACACCAAAAGTGCCAGCCAGTCAAGCTCTTGCTGCTCCTCACCGGACAGTGGCAGTGCATCTACAGCACCACAGACATCGGGGCTCCGGGCTTTCCCTGACCAACAGGGCTTCGACGTTTACCACCAGCTGCACCTGGGCGCCCACTGAAAAAAAACCCTGAAAAATGACGAACGTCGGACGATTGCTCCCACACCAAAAGTGCCAGACAGTCAAGCTTTTGCTGCTCCTCCCCGGCCATTGGCAGCGCATGTACAGCACCACAGACATCGGGGCTCCGGGCTTTCCCTGACGAACAGGGCTTCGACATTTACCACCAGCTGCACCTGGTTACCCACTGAAAAAAAACCCCGAAGAATCACGAACGTCGGACGATTGCTCCCACACCGAAAGTGCCAGCCAGTCAAGCTCATGCTGCTTCTCACCAGCCATTCCCAGCGCATCTACAGCACGACAGACATCGGGGATCCGGGCTTTCCCTGACCAACAGGGCTTCGACATTTACCACCAGCTGCACCTGGGCCCCCACTGAAAAGAACCCCGAAAAATCACGAACGTCGGACGATTGCTCCCACACCGAAAGTGCCAGCCAGTCAAGCTCTTGCTGCTCCTCCCCGGCCATTCCCAGCGCATCTACAGCACCACAGACATCGGGGCTCCGGGCTTTCCCTGACAAACAGGGCTTCGACGTTTACCACCAGCTGCACCTGGGCACCCACTGAAATAAAACCCCGAAAAATCACGAACGTCGGACGATTGCTCCCACACCAAAAGTGCCAGCAACTCAAGCTCTTGCTGCTCCTCACCTCCCATTCCCAGCGCATCTACAGCACCACAGACATCGGGGCTCTGGGCTTTCCCTGACAAACAGGGCTTCGACATTTACCACCAGCTGCACCTGGGCGCCCGCTGAAAAAAATAAAAGAAAAATCACGAACGTCGGACGATTGCTCCCACAGCAAAAGTGCCAGCCAGTCAAGCTCTTGCTGCTCCTCACCAGCCATTCCCAGCGCATCTACAGCACCACAGACATCGCGGCTCCGGGCTTTCCCTGACCAACAGGGCTTCGACGTTTACCACCAGCTGCACCTGGTTGCCCACTGAAAAAAAAACCCTGAAAAATCAAAAACGTCGGACGATTGATCCCACACCGAAAGTGCCAGCCTGTCAAGCTCTTGCTGTTTCTCACCGGCCATTGGCAGCACATCTACAGCACCACAGACATCGGGGCTCTGGGCTTTCCCGGACCAACAGGGCTTCGACGTTTACCACCAGCTGAGCCTGGGCGCCAACTGAAAAGAACCCCGAAAAATCACGAACATCGGACGATTGCTCCCACACCAAAAGTGCCAGCAACTCAAGCTCTTGCTGCTCCTCACCGGACTTTGGCAGCGCATCTACAGCACCACAGACATCGGGGCTCCGGGCTTTCCCTGACGAACAGGGCTTCGACGTTTACCACTCGCTGAACCTGGGCTCCCACTGAAAAGAACCCCGAAAAATCACGAACATCGGACAATTGCTCCCACACCGAAAGTTCCAGCCAGTCAAGCTCTTGCTGCTCCTCACCGGCCACTGGCAGCGCATCTACAGCACCACAGACATCGGGGCTCTGGGCTTTCCCTGACAAACAGGGCTTCGACGTTTACCACCAGCTGCACCTGGGCGCCCACTGAAATAAAACCCCGAAAAATCACAAACGTCGGACGATTCCTCCCACACAGAAAGTGCCAGCAACTCAAGCTCTTGCTGTTCCTCACCGGACTTTGGCAGTGCATCTACAGCACCACAGACATCACGGCTCCGGGCTTTCCCTGACCAACAGGGCTTCGACGTTTACCACTCGCTGCACCTGGTTGCCCACTGAAAAAAAACCCTGAAAAATCACGAACGTCGGACGATTGCTCCCACACCGAAAGTGCCAGCCAGCCAAGCTCTTGCTGCTCCTCCCCGGCCATTGGCAGCGCATCTACAGCACCACAGACATCGGGGCTCCGGGCTTTCCCTGAGCAACAGGGCTTCGAAATTTACCACCGGCTGCACCTGGGCGCCCACTGAAAAAAAAACCCCAAAAATCATGAACGTCGGACGATTGCTCCCACACCGAAAGTGCCAGCAACTCAAGCTCTTGCTGCTCCTCACCGCCCATTGGCAGCGCATCTACAGCACCACAGACATCGGGGCTCCGGGCTTTCCCTGACCAACAGGGCTTCGACATTTACCACCAGCTGCACCTGGTTACGCACTGAAAAAAAACACTGAAAAATCAAAAACGTCGGATGATTGCTCCCACACCGAAAGTGCCAGCCAGTCAAGCTCTTGCAGTTCCTCACCGGCCACTGGCAGCTCATCTACAGCACCACAGACATCGGAGCTCCGGGCTTTCCCTGACCAACAGGGCTTCGACGTTTACCACTCGCTGCACCTGGGCGCCCACTGAAAAGAAGCCCGAAAAATCACGAACGACGGACGATTGCTCCCACACCGAAAGTGCCAGCAACTCAAGCTCTTGCTGCTCCTCCCCGGCCATTGGCAGTGCATCTACAGCACCACAGATATCGGGGCTCCGAGCTTTCCCTGACCAACAGGGCTTCGACGTTTACCACCAGCTGCACCTGGGTGCCCACTGAAATAAAACCCCGAAAAATCACGAACGTCGGACGATTGCACCCACACCGAAAGTGCCAGCCAGTCAAGCTCTTGCAGTTCCTCACCGGCGACTGGCAGCTCATCTACAGCACCACAGACATCGGGGCTCCGGGCTTTCCCTGACCAACAGGGCTTCGACGTTTACCACCAGCTGCACCTGGGCGCCCACTGGAAAAAAAACCCGAAAAATCACGAACGTCGGACGATTGTTCCCACATTGAAAGTGCCAGCCAGTCAAGCTCTTGCTGCTCCTCACCGGCCATTGGCAGCGCATCTACAGCACCACAGACATCGGGGCTCCGGGCTTTCCCTGACCAACAGCGCTTCGACGTTTACCACCAGCTGAACCTGGGCGCCCACTGAAAACAACGCCGAAAAATAACAAAAGTCGGACGATTGCTCCCACACCGAAAGTGCCAGCAACTCAAGCTCTTGCTGCTCCTCACCGGCCACTAGCAGTGAATCTACAGCACCACAGACATTGGGACTCCGGGCTTTCCCTGACGAACCGGGCTTCGACATTTACCACCAGCTGCACCTGGGCGCCCACTGAAATAAAACCCCGAAAAATCACGAACGTCGGACGATTGCTCCCACACCGAAAGTGCCAGCCAGTCAAGCTCTTGCTGCTACTCACCGGACTTTGGCAGTGCATCTACAGCACCACAGACATTGGGGTTCTGCGCTTTCCCTAACCAAAAGGGCTTCGACGTTTACCACCAGCTGAACCTGGGCGCGGACTGAAAAAAAAAACGAAAAATCACGAACATCGGATGATTGCTACCACACCGAAAGTGCCAGCAACTCAAGCTCTTGCTGCTACTCACCGCCCATTGGCAGCACATCTATAGCACCACAGACATCGGGGCTCCGGGCTTTCCCTGACCAACAGGGCTTCGACATTTACCACCAGCTGCACCTGGGCTCCCACTGAAAAGAACCCCGAAAAATCAAAAACGTCGGACGATTGCTCCCACACCGAAAGTGCCAGCCAGTCAAGCTCTTGCTGCTCCTCACCGGACTTTGGCAGTGCATCTACAGCACCACAGACATCGGGGCTCCGGGCTTTCCCTGACCAACTGGGCTTCGACGTTTACCACCAGCTGAACCTGGGCGCCCACTGAAATAAAACCCCGAAAAATCACGAACGTCGGACGATTGCTCCCACAGCGAAAGTGCCAGCAACACAAGCTCTTGCTGCTCCTCACCGGACATTGGCAGCGCATCTACAGCACCACAGACATCGGGGCTCCGGGCTTTCCCTGACCAACAGGGCTTCGACGTTTACCACTCGCTGAACCTGGGGTCCCACTGAAAATAACCCCGAAAAATCACGAACGTCGGACGATTGCTCCCACACCAAAAGTGCCAGACAGTCAAGCTCTTGCTGCTCCTCCCCGGCCACTCCCAGTGCATCTACAGCACCACAGACATCGGGGCTCCGGGCTTTCCCTGACCAACAGTGCTTAGAAGTTTACTACGAGCTGCACCTGGGTGCCCCCTGAAAAAAAAACCCCAAAAATCACGAACGTCGGACGATTCCTGCCACACCTTAAATGCCAGCCTGTCAAGCTCTTGCTGCTCCTCACCGGCCATTCCCAGTGCATCTACAGCACCACAGACATCGGGGCTCTGGGCTTTCCCTGACCAACAGGGCTTCGACGTTTACCACCAGCTGAACCTGGGCGCCCAGTGAATAAAAATCCCCAAAAATCACAAACGTCCTACGATTCCTCCCACACCGAAAGTGCCAGCCTGTCAAGCTCTAGCTGCTCCTAACCAGCCATTCCCAGCGCATCTACAGCACCACAGACATCGGGGCTCCGGGCTTTCCCTGACCAACAGGGCTTCGACATTTACCACCAGCTGCACCTGGGTGCCCCCTGAAAAAAAAACCCCAAAAATCACGAACGTCGGACGATTCCTGCCACACCTTAAATGCCAGCCTGTCAAGCTCTTGCTGCTCCTCACCGGCCATTCCCAGTGCATCTACAGCACCACAGACATCGGGGCTCTGGGCTTTCCCTGACCAACAGGGCTTCGACGTTTACCACCAGCTGAACCTGGGCGCCCAGTGAATAAAAATCCCCAAAAATCACAAACGTCCTACGATTCCTCCCACACCGAAAGTGCCAGCCTGTCAAGCTCTAGCTGCTCCTCACCAGCCATTCCCAGCGCATCTACAGCACCACAGACATCGGGGCTCCGGGCTTTCCCTGACCAACAGTGCTTAGAAGTTTACTACGAGCTGAACCTGGGCGCCCACTGGAAAAAAAATCCGCAAATATCACAAACGTCGGACTATTGCTCCCACACCAAAAGTGCCAGCAACTCAAGCTCTTGCTGCTCCTCCCCGGCCATTGGCAGCGCATCTACAGCACCACAGACATCGGGGCTCCGGGCTTTCCCTGACCAACAGGGCTTCGACATTTACCACCAGCTGCACCTGGGCGCCCACTGAAATAAAACCCCGAAAAATCACGAACGTCGGACGATTGCTCCCATACTGAAAGTGCCAGCAACTCAAGCTCTTGCTGCTACTCACCTCCCATTCCCAGCGCATCTACAGCACCACAGACATCGGGGCTCCGGGCTTTCCCTGACCAACTGGGCTTCGACGTTTACCACCAGCTGCACCTGGGCGCCCACTGAAATAAAACCCCGAAAAATCACGAACGTCGGACGATTGCTCCCACACCGAAAGTGCCAGCAACTCAAGCTCTTGCTGCTCCTCACCGGACTTTGGCAGTGCATCTACAGCACCACAGACATCGGGGATCCGGGCTTTCCCTGACCAACAGGGCTTCGACGTTTACCACCAGCTGAACCTGGGCGCCCACTGAAAAAAAACCCTGAAAAATCACGAACGTCGGACGATTGCTCCAACACCGAAAGTGCCAGCAACTCAAGCTCTTGCTGCTCCTCACCAGCCATTCCCAGCGCATCTACAGCACCACAGACATCGGGGCTCCGGGCTTTCCCTGACCAACAGGGCTTCGACGTTTACCACCAGTTGAACCTGGGCGCCCACTGAAAAAAATAAACGAAAAATCACGAACATCGGACGATTGCTCCCACACCGAAAGTGCCAGCAAGTCAAGCACTTGCTGCTCCTCACCGGCCATTGGCAGCGCATCTACAGCACCACAGACATCGGGGCTCCGGGCTTTCCCTGACCAACAGGGCTTCGACATTTACCACCAGCTGCACCTGGGCGCCCACTGAAATAAAACCCCGAAAAATCACGAACGTCGGACGATTCCTCCCACACTGAAAGTGCCAGCAACTCAAGCTCTAGCTGCTCCTCACCGGCCATTCCCAGCGCATCTACAGCACCACAGACATCGCGGCTCCGGGCTTTCCCTGACCAACAGGGCTTCGACATTTACCACCAGCTGCACCTGGTTACCCACTGAAAAAAAACCCTGAAAAATCAAAAACGTCAGACGATTGATCCCACACCAAAAGTGCCAGCAACTCAAGCTCTTGCTGCTCCTCACCGGCCATTGGCAGCGCATCTACAGCACCACAGACATCGCGGCTCCGGGCTTTCCCTGACCAACAGGGCTTCGACATTTACCACCAGCTGCACCTGGGCGCCCACTGAAATAAAACCCCGAAAAATCACGAACGTCCGACGATTGCTCCCACACCCAAAGTGACAGCCAGTCAAGCTCTTGCTGCTCCTCCCCGGCCATTGGCAGCGCATCTACAGCACCACAGATATTGGGGCTCCGAGCTTTCCCTGACCAACTGGACTTCGACGTTTACCACCAGCTGCACCTGGGCGCCCACTGAAAAAAATAAACGAAAAATCACGAACGTCGGACGATTGCTCCAACACCGAAAGTGCCAGCCTGTCAAGCTCTAGCTGCTCCTCACCGGCCATTGGCAGCGCATCTACAGCACCACAGACATCGGGGCTCCGGGCTTTCCCTGACCAACAGGGCTTCGACATTTACCACCAGCTGCACCTGGGTGCCCCCTGAAAAAAAAACCCCAACAATCACAAATGTCGGACGATTCCTGCCACACCTTAAATGCCAGCCTGTCAAGCTCTTGCTGCTCCTCACCGGCCATTGGAGGCGCATCTACAGCACCACAGACATCGGGGCTCCGGGCATTCCCTGACCAACAGGGCTTCGACATTTACCACCAGCTGCACCTGGGCGCCCACTGAAATAAAACCCCGAAAAATCACGAACGTCCGACGATTGCTCCCACACCCAAAGTGCCAGCAAGTCAAGCTCTTGCTGCTCCTCACCGCCCATTCCCAGCGCATCTACAGCACCACAGACATCAGGGCTCCGGGCTTTCCCTGACGAACCGGGCTTCGACATTTACCACCAGCTGCACCTGGGTGCCCCCTGAAAAAAAAACCCCAACAATCACAAATGTCGGACGATTCCTGCCACACCTTAAATGCCAGCCTGTCAAGCTCTTGCTGCTGCTCACCGGCCATTCCCAGCGCATCTACAGCACCACAGACATCAGGGCTCTGGACTTTCCCTGACGAATAGAGCTTCGACGTTTACCAGCAGCTGCACCTGTGCTCCCACTGAAAAAAAACCCTGAAAAATCAAAAACGTCGGACGATTGCTCCCACACCGAAAGTGCCAGCCTGTCAAGCTCTTGCTGCTCCTCACCGGCCATTCCCAGCGCATCTACAGCACCACAGACATCGGGGCTCCGGGCTTTCCCTGACCAACAGGGCTTCGACGTTTACGACTCGCTGCAGCTGGGCTCCCACTGAAAAGAACCCCGAAAAATCACGAACGTCGGACGATTGCTCCCACACCGAAAGTGCCAGCAACTCAAGCTCTTGCTGCTACTCACCGGACTTTGGCAGCGCATCTACAGCACCACAGACATCGGGGTTCTGCGCTTTCCCTGAACAACAGGGCGTCAACGTTTACCACCAGCTGCACCTGGGCGCCCACTGAAAAAAATAAACGAAAAATCACGAACATCGCACGATTGCTCCCACACCGAAAGTGCCAGCCAGTCAAGCTCTTGCTGCTCCTCACTGGCCATTCCCAGCGCATCTACAGCACCACAGACATCGCGGCTCCGGGCTTTCCCTGACCAACAGGGCTTCGACATTTACCACCAGCTGCACCTGGTTACCCACTGAAAAAAAACCCTGAAAAATCAAAAACGTCAGACGATTGCTCCCACACCAAAAGTGCCAGCAACTCAAGCTCTTGCTGCTCCTCACCGGACATTGGCAGCGCATCTACAGCACCACAGACATCGGGGCTCCGGGCTTTCCCTGACCAACAGGGCTTCGACATTTACCACCAGCTGCACCTGGGCGCCCACTGAAATAAAACCCCGAAAAATCACGAACGTCGGACGATTGCTCCCACAACGAAAGTGCCAGGAACTCAAGCTCTTGCTGCTACTCACCGGACTTTGGCAGTGCATCTATAGCACCACAGACATCGGGGTTCTGCGCTTTCCCTGACCAACAGGGCTTAGACGTTTACCACCAGCTGCACCTGGGCGCCCACTGAAATAAAACCCCGAAAAATCACGAACGTCGGACGATTTCTCCCACACCGAAAGTGCCAGCCAGTCAAGCTCTTGCTGCTACTCACCGGACTTTGGCAGTGCATCTACAGCACCACAGACATCGGGGCTCCGGGCTTTCCCTGACCAACAGGGCTTCGACGTTTACCACTCGCTGAACCTGGGGTCCCACTGAAAATAACCCCGAAAAATCACGAACGTCGGACGATTGCTCCCACACCAAAAGTGCCAGACAGTCAAGCTCTTGCTGCTCCTCCCCGGCCACTCCCAGTGCATCTACAGCACCACAGACATCGGGGCTCCGGGCTTTCCCTGACCAACACGGTTTCGACGTTTACCACCAGCTGAACCTGGGCGCCCACTGAAATAAAACCCCGAAAAATCACGAACGTCGGACGATTGCTCCCACACCGAAAGTGCCAGCCAGCCAAGCTCTTGCTGCTCCTCCCCGGCCACTCCCAGTGCATCTACAGCACCACAGACATCGGGGCTCCGAGCTTTCCCTGACCAACAGGGCTTCGACATTTACCACCAGCTGCACCTGGGCACCCACTGAAAAAAACCCTGAAAAATCACGAACGTCGGACGATTGCACCCGCATCGAAAGTGCCAGCATGTCAGCCTCTTGCTGCTCCTCACCGGCTATTGGCAGCGCATCTACAGCACCACAGACATCGGGGCTCCGGGCTTTCCCTGACCAACAGGCCTTCGACATTTACCACCAGCTGCACCTGGGCACCCAGTGAATACAAATCCCCAAAAATCACAAACGTCCGACGATTGGTCCCAAACCGAAAGTGCCAGACAGTCAAGCACTTGCTGCTCGTCGCCGGCCATTAGCAGCGCACCTACAGCACCACAGACATCAAGGCTCCGGGCTTTCCCTGACCAACAGGGCTTCGACGTTTACCACTCGCTGCACCTGGTTGCCCACTGAAAAAAAACCCTGAAAAATCACGAACGTCGGACGATTGCTCCCACACCGAAAGTGCCAGCCAGCCAAGCTCTTGCTGCTCCTCCCCGGCCATTGGCAGCGCATCTACAGCACCACAGACATCGGGGCTCCGGGCTTTCCCTGAGCAACAGGGCTTCGAAATTTACCACCGGCTGCACCTGGGCGCCCACTGAAAAAAAAACCCCAAAAATCATGAACGTCGGACGATTGCTCCCACACCGAAAGTGCCAGCAACTCAAGCTCTTGCTGCTCCTCACCGCCCATTGGCAGCGCATCTACAGCACCACAGACATCGGGGCTCCGGGCTTTCCCTGACCAACAGGGCTTCGACATTTACCACCAGCTGCACCTGGTTACGCACTGAAAAAAAACACTGAAAAATCAAAAACGTCGGATGATTGCTCCCACACCGAAAGTGCCAGCCAGTCAAGCTCTTGCAGTTCCTCACCGGCCACTGGCAGCTCATCTACAGCACCACAGACATCGGAGCTCCGGGCTTTCCCTGACCAACAGGGCTTCGACGTTTACCACTCGCTGCACCTGGGCGCCCACTGAAAAGAAGCCCGAAAAATCACGAACGACGGACGATTGCTCCCACACCGAAAGTGCCAGCAACTCAAGCTCTTGCTGCTCCTCCCCGGCCATTGGCAGTGCATCTACAGCACCACAGATATCGGGGCTCCGAGCTTTCCCTGACCAACAGGGCTTCGACGTTTACCACCAGCTGCACCTGGGTGCCCACTGAAATAAAACCCCGAAAAATCACGAACGTCGGACGATTGCACCCACACCGAAAGTGCCAGCCAGTCAAGCTCTTGCAGTTCCTCACCGGCGACTGGCAGCTCATCTACAGCACCACAGACATCGGGGCTCCGGGCTTTCCCTGACCAACAGGGCTTCGACGTTTACCACCAGCTGCACCTGGGCGCCCACTGGAAAAAAAACCCGAAAAATCACGAACGTCGGACGATTGTTCCCACATTGAAAGTGCCAGCCAGTCAAGCTCTTGCTGCTCCTCACCGGCCATTGGCAGCGCATCTACAGCACCACAGACATCGGGGCTCCGGGCTTTCCCTGACCAACAGCGCTTCGACGTTTACCACCAGCTGAACCTGGGCGCCCACTGAAAACAACGCCGAAAAATAACAAAAGTCGGACGATTGCTCCCACACCGAAAGTGCCAGCAACTCAAGCTCTTGCTGCTCCTCACCGGCCACTAGCAGTGAATCTACAGCACCACAGACATCGGGACTCCGGGCTTTCCCTGACGAACCGGGCTTCGACATTTACCACCAGCTGCACCTGGGCGCCCACTGAAATAAAACCCCGAAAAATCACGAACGTCGGACGATTGCTCCCACAACGAAAGTGCCAGGAACTCAAGCTCTTGCTGCTACTCACCGGACTTTGGCAGTGCATCTATAGCACCACAGACATCGGGGTTCTGCGCTTTCCCTGACCAACAGGGCTTAGACGTTTACCACCAGCTGCACCTGGGCGCCCACTGAAATAAAACCCCGAAAAATCACGAACGTCGGACGATTTCTCCCACACCGAAAGTGCCAGCCAGTCAAGCTCTTGCTGCTCCTCACCGGACTTTGGCAGTGCATCTACAGCACCACAGACATTGGGGTTCTGCGCTTTCCCTAACCAAAAGGGCTTCGACGTTTACCACCAGCTGAACCTGGGCGCCCACTGAAAAAAAAAACGAAAAATCACGAACATCGGATGATTGCTCCCACACCGAAAGTGCCAGCAACTCAAGCTCTTGCTGCTACTCACCGCCCATTGGCAGCACATCTATAGCACCACAGACATCGGGGCTCCGGGCTTTCCCTGACCAACAGGGCTTCGACATTTACCACCAGCTGCACCTGGGCTCCCACTGAAAAGAACCCCGAAAAATCAAAAACGTCGGACGATTGCTCCCACACCGAAAGTGCCAGCCAGTCAAGCTCTTGCTGCTCCTCACCGGACTTTGGCAGTGCATCTACAGCACCACAGACATCGGGGCTCCGGGCTTTCCCTGACCAACTGGGCTTCGACGTTTACCACCAGCTGAACCTGGGCGCCCACTGAAATAAAACCCCGAAAAATCACGAACGTCGGACGATTGCTCCCACAGCGAAAGTGCCAGCAACACAAGCTCTTGCTGCTCCTCACCGGCCATTGGCAGCGCATCTACAGCACCACAGACATCGGGGCTCCGGGCTTTCCCTGACCAACAGGGCTTCGACGTTTACCACTCGCTGAACCTGGGGTCCCACTGAAAATAACCGCGAAAAATCACGAACGTCGGACGATTGCTCCCACACCAAAAGTGCCAGACAGTCAAGCTCTTGCTGCTCCTCCCCGGCCACTCCCAGTGCATCTACAGCACCACAGACATCGGGGCTCCGGGCTTTCCCTGATGAACAGGGCTTCGACGTTTACCACCAGCTGAACCTGGGAGCCCACTAAAATAAAACCCCGAAAAATCACGAACGTCGGACGATTCCTCCCACACTGAAAGTGCCAGCAACTCAAGCTCTTGCTGCTACTCACCTCCCATTCCCACCGCATCTACAGCGCCACAGACATCGGGGCTCCGGGCTTTCCCTGACCAACTGGACTTCGACGTTTACCACCAGCTGCACCTGGGCGCCCACTGAAAAAAAACCCCGAAAAATCACGAACGTCGGACGATTGCTCCCACAACGAAAGTGCCAGCCAGTCAAGCTCTTGCTGCTCCTCACCAGCCATTCCCAGCGCATCTACAGCACCACAGACATCGGGGCTCCGGGCTTTCCCTGACCAACAGGGCTTCGACGTTTACCACCAGCTGCACCTGGGCGCCCACTGAAAAAAATAAACGAAAAATCACGAACATCGCACGATTGCTCCCACACCGAAAGTGCCAGCCAGTCAAGCTCTTGCTGCTCCTCACCGCCCATTCCCAGCGCATCTACAGCACCACAGACATCGGGGATCCGGGCTTTCCCTGACCAACAGGCCTTCGACATTTACCACCAGCTGCACCTGGGTGCCCCCTGAAAAAAAAACCCCAAAAATCACAAATGTCGGACGATTCCTGCCACACCTTAAATGCCAGCCTGTCAAGCTCTTGCTGCTCCTCACCGGCCATTCCCAGCGCATCTACAGCACCACAGACATCAGGGCTCTGGACTTTCCCTGACGAACAGGGCTTCGACGTTTACCACCAGCTGCACCTGGGCTCCCACTGAAAAAAAACCCTGAAAAATCAAAAACGTCGGACGATTGCTCCCACACCGAAAGTCCCAGCCAGTCAAGCTCTTGCTGCTCCTCACCGGCCATTCCCAGCGCATCTACAGCACCACAGACATCGGGGCTCCGGGCTTTCCCTGACCAACAGGGCTTCGACGTTTACCACTCGCTGAACCTGGGCTCCCACTGAAAAGAACCCCGAAAAATCATGAACGTCGGACGATTGCTCCGACGCAAAAAGTGCCAGACAGTCAAGCTCTAGCTGCTGAACACCGGCCATTGGCAGCGCATCTACAGCACCACAGACATCGGGGCTCCGGGCTTTCCCTGACCAACTGGGCTTCGACGTTTACCACCAGCTGAACCTGGGCGCCCAGTGAATAAAAATCCCCAAAAATCACAAACGTCGGACGATTGCTCCCACAACGAAAGTGCCAGCATGTCAGCCTCTTCCTGCTCCTCACTGGCCATTGGCAGCGCATCTACAGCACCACAGACATCGGGGTTCTGCGCTTTCCCTGAACAACAGGGCTTCGACGTTTACCACCAGCTGAACCTGGGCGCCCACTGAAAAAAATAAACGAAAAATCACGAAGATCAGACGATTGATCCCACAACGAAAGTGCCAGACAGTCAAGCTCTTGCTGCTCCTCACCGCCCATTGGCAGCGCATCTACAGCACCACAGACACCGGGGCTCCGGGCTTTCCCTGACCAACTGGGCTTCGACGTTTACCACCAGCTGCACCTGGGCGCCCACTGAAAGTAAAACCCCGAAAAATCACGAACGTCGGACGATTGCTCCCACACCGAAAGTGCCAGCCAGCCAAGCTCTTGCTGCTCCTCCCCAGCCATTGGCAGCGCATCTACAGCACCACAGATATCGGGGCTCCGGGCTTTCCCTGACCAACAGGACTTCGAAATTTACCACCGGCTGCACCTGGGCGCCCACTGAAAAAAAAACCCCAAAAATCATGAACGTCGGACGATTGCTCCCACACCGAAAGTGCCAGCAACTCAAGCTCTTGCTGCTACTCACTGCCCATTGGCAGCGCATCTACAGCACCACAGACATCGGGGCTCCGGGCTTTCCCTGACCAACAGGGCTTCGACATTTACCACCAGCTGCACCTGGTTACGCACTGAAAAAAAACACTGAAAAATCAAAAATGTCGGATGAATGCTCCCACACCGAAAGTGCCAGCCAGTCAAGCTCTTGCAGTTCCTCACCGGCCACTGGCAGCTCATCTACAGCACCACAGACATCGGGGCTCCGGGCTTTCCCTGACCAACAGGGCTTCGACGTTTACCACTCGCTGCACCTGGGCGCCCACTGAAAAGAACCCCGAAAAATCACGAACGTCGGACGATTGCTCCCACACCGAAAGTGCCAGCAACTCAAGCTCTTGCTGCTACTCACCGGCCATTGGCAGCGCATCTACAGCACCACAGACATCGGGGCTCCGGGCTTTCCCTGATGAACAGGGCTTCGACATTTACCACCAGCTGCACCGGGGCGCCCACTGAAAAAAACCCTGAAAAATCACGAACGTCGGACGATTGCACCCGCATCGAAAGTGCCAGCAACTCAAGCTCTTGCTGCTACTCACCGGACTTTGGCAGTGCATCTACAGCACCACAGACATCGGGGTTCTGCGCTTTCCCTGAACAACAGGGCTTCGACATTTACCACCAGCTGCACCTGGGCACCCAGTGAATAAAAATCCCCAAAAATCACAAACGTCCGACGATTGGTCCCACACCGAAAGTGCCAGACAGTCAAGCACTTGCTGCTCGTCGCCGGCCATTAGCAGCGCACCTACAGCACCACAGACATCGGGGCTCCGGGCTTTCCCTGATGAACAGGGCTTCGACGTTTACCACCAGCTGAACCTGGGAGCCCACTAAAATAAAACCCCGAAAAATCACGAACGTCGGACGATTCCTCCCACATCAAAAGTGCCAGCAACTCAAGCTCTTGCTGCTACTCACCGGACTTTAGCAGTGCATCTACAGCACCACAGACATCGGGGTTCTGCGCTTTCCCTGACAACAGGGCTTCGACGTTTACCACCAGCTGCACCTGGGCGCCCACTGAAATAAAATCCCGAAAAATCACGAACGTCGGACGATTCCTCCCACACTGAAAGTGCCAGCAACTCAAGCTCTTGCTGCTACTCACCTCCCATTCCCACCGCATCTACAGCGCAACAGACATCGGGGCTCCGGGCTTTCCCTGACCAACTGGACTTCGACGTTTACCACCAGCTGCACCTGGGCGCCCACTGAAAAAAATAAACGAAAAATCACGAACGTCGGACGATTGCTCCCACACCGAAAGTGCCAGCCAGTCAAGCTCTTGCTGCTGCTCACCAGCCATTCCCAGCGCATCTACAGCACCACAGACATCGGGGCTCCGGGCTTTCCCTGACCAACAGGGCTTCGACATTTACCACCAGCTGAACCTGGGCGCCCACTGAAATAAAACCCTGAAAAATCAAAAACGTCAGACGATTGCTCCCACACCAAAAGTGCCAGCAACTCAAGCTCTTGCTGCTCCTCACCGGCCATTGGCAGCGCATCTACAGCACCACAGACATCGGGGCTCCGGGCTTTACCTGACCAACAGGGCTTCGACATTTACCACCAGCTGCACCTGGGTGCCCCCTGAAAAAAAAACCCCAACAATCACAAATGTCGGACGATTCCTGCCACACCTTAAATGCCAGCCTGTCAAGCTCTTGCTGCTCCTCACCGGCCATTGGAGGCGCATCTACAGCACCACAGACATCGGGGCTCTGGGCTTTCCCTGACCAACAGGGCTTCGACATTTACCACCAGCTGCACCTGGGCGCCCACTGAAATAAAACCCCGAAAAATCACAAACGTCCGACGATTGCTCCCACACCCAAAGTGCCAGCCAGTCAAGCTCTTGCTGCTCCTCCCCGGCCATTAGCAGCGCATCTACAGCACCACAGATATCGGGGCTCCGAGCATTCCCTGACCAACAGGGCTTCGACGTTTACCACCAGCTGCACCTGGGCGCCCACTGAAAAAAATAAACGAAAAATCACGAACATCGCACGATTGCTCCCACACCGAAAGTGCCAGCCAGTCAAGCTCTTGCTGCTCCTCACCGCCCATTCCCAGCGCATCTACAGCACCACAGACATCGGGGATCCGGGCTTTCCCTGACCAACAGGGCTTCGACATTTACCACCAGCTGCACCTGGGTGCCCCCTGAAAAAAAAACCCCAAAAATCACAAATGTCGGACGATTCCTGCCACACCTTAAAAGCCAGCCTGTCAAGCTCTTGCTGCTCCTCACCGGCCATTCCCAGCGCATCTACAGCACCACAGACATCAGGGCTCTGGACTTTCCCTGACGAACAGGGCTTCGACGTTTACCACCAGCTGCACCTGGGCTCCCACTGAAAAAAAACCCTGAAAAATCAAAAACGTCGGACGATTGCTCCCACACCGAAAGTGCCAGCCTGTCAAGCTCTTGCTGCTCCTCACCGGCCATTGGAGGCGCATCTACAGCACCACAGACATCGGGGCTCCGGGCTTTCCCTGACCAACAGGGCTTTGACATTTACCACCAGCTGCACCTGGGTGCCCACTGAAAAAAAACCCCGAAAAATCACGAACGTCGGACGATTGCTCCCACACCGAAAGTGCCAGCCAGTCAAGCTCTTGCTGCTCCTCACCGGACAGTGGCAGTGCATCTACAACACCACAGACATCGGGGCTCCGGGCTTTCCCTGACCAACAGGGCTTCGACGTTTACCACCAGCTGCACCTGGGCGCCCAGTGAATAAAAATCCCCAAAAATCACAAACGTCGGACGATTGCTCCCACAACGAAAGTGCCAGCATGTCAGCCTCTTCCTGCTCCTCACCGGCCATTGGCAGCGCATCTACAGCACCACAGACATCGGGGTTCTGCGCTTTCCCTGAACAACAGGGCTTCGACGTTTACCACCAGCTGAACCTGGGCGCCCACTGAAAAAAATAAACGAAAAATCACGAAGATCAGACGATTGATCCCACAACGAAAGTGCCACCCAGTCAAGCTCTTGCTGCTCCTCACCGCCCATTGGCAGCGCATCTACAGCACCACAGACATCGGGGCTCCGGGCTTTCCCTGACCAACTGGGCTTCGACGTTTACCACCAGCTGCACCTGGGCGCCGACTGAAAGTAAAACCCCGAAAAATCACGAACGTCGGACGATTGCTCCCACACCGAAAGTGCCAGCCAGCCAAGCTCTTGCTGCTCCTCCCTGTCCATTCCCAGCGCATCTACAGCACCACAGACATCAAGGCCCCGGGCTTTCCCTGACCAACAGGGCTTCGACGTTTACCACTCGCTGCACCTGGTTGCCCACTGAAAAAAAACCCTGAAAAATCACGAACGTCGGACGATTGCTCCCACACCGAAAGTGCCAGCCAGCCAAGCTCTTGCTGCTCCTCCCCGGCCATTGGCAGCGCATCTACAGCACCACAGATATCGGGGATCCGGGCTTTCCCTGACCAACAGGACTTCGAAATTTACCACCGGCTGCACCTGGGCGCCCACTGAAAAAAAAACCCTGAAAAATCATGAACGTCGGACGATTGCTCCCACACCGAAAGTGCCAGCCAGCCAAGCTCTTGCTGCTCCTCCCCGGCCATTTGCAGCGCATCTACAGCACCACAGACATCGGGGCTCCGGGCTTTCCCTGACCAACAGGGCTTCGACATTTACCACCAGCTGCACCTGGTTACGCACTGAAAAAAAACACTGAAAAATCAAAAACGTCGGATGATTGCTCCCACACCGAAAGTGCCAGCCAGTCAAGCTCTTGCAGTTCCTCACCGGCCATTGGCAGCGCATCTACAGCACCACAGACATCGGGGATCCGGGCTTTCCCTGACCAACAGGGCTTCGACGTTTACCACCAGCTGCACCTGGGCGCCCACTGAAATAAAACCCCGAAAAATCACGAACGTCGGACGATTGCTCCCACACCGAAAGTGCCAGCAACACAAGCTCTTGCTGCTCCTCACCGGCCATTCCCAGCGCATCTACAGCACCACAGACATCGGGGCTCCGGGCTTTCCCTGACCAACAGTGCTTCGACGTTTACCACCAGCTGAACCTGGGCGCCCACTGGAAAAAAAACCCGAAAAATCACGAACGTCGGACGATTGTTCCCACATTGAAAGTGCCAGCCAGTCAAGCTCTTGCTGCTCCTCACCGGCCATTCCCAGCGCATCTACAGCACCACAGACATCGGGGCTCCGGGCTTCCCCTGACCAACAGGGCTTCGACGTTTACCACCAGCTGCACCTGGTTCCCAATGAAAAAAAACCCCGAAATATCACGAACGTCGGACGATTGCTCCCACACCAAAAGTGCCAGCCAGTCAAGCTCTTGCAGTTCCTCACCGGCCACTGGCAGCTCATCTACAACACCACAGACATCGGGGCTCCGGGCTTTCCCTGACCAACAGGGCTTCGACGTTTACCACCAGCTGAACCTGGGCGCCCACTGAAAACAACGCCGAAAAATAACAAAAGTCGGACGATTGCTCCCACACCGAAAGTGCCAGCAACTCAAGCTCTTGCTGCTCCTCACCGGCCACTAGCAGTGAATCTACAGCACCACAGACATCGGGACTCCGGGCTTTCCCTGACCAACAGGGCTTCGACATTTACCACCAGCTGCACCAGTTTACCCACTGAAAAAAAACCATGAAAAATCACGAACGTCGGACGATTGCTCCCACACCGAAAGTGCCAGCCAGCCAAGCTCTTGCTGCTCCTCACCGGCCATTCCCAGCGCATCTACAGCACCACAGACATCGGGGCTCCGGGCTTTCCCTGACCAACAGGGCTTCGACATTTACCACCAGCTGCACCTAGGCGCCCACTGAAATAAAACCGTGAAAAATCACGAACGTCGGACAATTGCTCCCACACCAAAAGTGCCAGCCAGTCAAGCTCTAGCTGCTCCTCACCAGCCATTCCCAGCGCATCTACAGCACCACAGACATCGGGGCTCCGGGCTTTTCCTGACCAACAGGGCTTAGAAGTTTACTACCACCTGAACTTGGGCGCCCACTGGAAAAAAAATCCCCAAATATCACAAACGTTGGACGATTGCTCCCACACCGAAAGTGCCAGCCAGTCAAGCTCTTGCTGCTCCTCACCGGCCATTGGAGGCGCATCTACAGCACCACAGACATCGGGGCTCCGGGATTTCCCTGACCAACAGGGCTTCGACATTTACCACCAGCTGCACCTGGTTACCCACTGAAAAAAAACCCTGAAAAATCAAAAACGTCGGACGATTGCTCCCACACCGAAAGTGCCAGCAACTCAAGCTCTTGCTTCTCCTCACCGGCCATTGGCAGCGCATCTACAGCACCACAGACATCGGAGCTCCGGGCTTTCCCTGACCAACAGGGCTTCGACGTTTACCACTCGCTGCACCTGGGCTCCCACTGAAAAGAACCCCGAAAAATCACGAACGTCGGACGATTGCACCCACACCGAAAGTGCGAGCAACACAAGCTCTTGCTGCTCCTCACCGGCCATTCCCAGCGCATCTACAGCACCACAGACATCGGGGGTCCGGGCTTTCCCTGACCAACAGGGCTTCGACGTTTACCACCAGCTGAACCTGGGCGCCCACAGGAAAAAAAACCCGAAAAATCACGAACGTCGGACGATTGTTCCCACATTGAAAGTGCCAGCCAGTCAAGCTCTTGCTGCTCCTCACCGGCCATTGGCAGCGCATCTACAGCACCACAGACATCGGGGCTCCGGGCTTTCCCTGACCAACAGGGCTTCGACATTTACCACCAGCTGCACCTGGGCGCCCACTGAAATAAAACCCCGAAAAAACACGAACGTCGGACGATTGCTCCCACAACGAAAGTGCCAGCAACTCAAGCTCTTGCTGCTACTCACCGGACTTTGGCAGTGCATCTACAGCACCACAGACATCGGGTCTCTGCGCTTTCCCTGACCAACAGGGCTTCGATGTTTACCACCAGCTGCACCTGGGCGCCCACTGAAAAAAATAAATGAAAAATCACGAACATCGGACGATTGCTCCCACACCAAATGTGCCAGCAACTCAAGCTCTTGCTGCTCCTCACCGCCCATTGGCAGCGCATCTACAGCACCACAGACATCGGGGCTCCGAGCTTTCCCTGACCAACAGGCCTTCGACATTTACCACCAGCTGCACCTGGGCGCCCACTGAAATAAAACCCCGAAAAATCACGAACGTCCGACGATTGCTCCCACAACGAAAGTGCCAGCAACTCAAGCTCTTGCTGCTACTCACCAGACTTTGGCAGTGCATCTACAGCACCACAGACATTGGGGTTCTGCGCTTTCCCTGACCAACAGGGCTTCAACGTTTACCACCAGCTGCACCTGGGCGCCCACTGAAAAAAATAAACGAAAAATCACGAACATCGCACGATTGCTCCCATACCGAAAGTGCCAGCCAGTCAAGCTCTTGCTGCTCCTCACCGGCCATTGGCAGCGCATCTACAGCACCACAGACATCGGGGCTCCGGGCTTTCCCTGACCAACAGGGCTTCGAAATTTAGCACCAGCTGAACCTGGGTGCCCCCTGAAAAAAAAACCCCAACAATCACAAATGTCGGACGATTCCTGCCACACCTTAAATGCCAGCCTGTCAAGCTCTTGCTGCTCCTCACCGGCCATTGGCAGCGCATCTACAGCACCACAGACATCGGGGCTCCGGGCATTCCCTGACCAACAGGGCTTCGACATTTACCACCAGCTGCACCTGGGCGCCCACTGAAATAAAACCCCGAAAAATCACGAACGTCCGACGATTGCTCCCACACCCAAAGTGCCAGCCAGTCAAGCTCTTGCTGCTCCTCCCCGGCCATTGGCAGCGCATCTACAGCACCACAGATATCGGGGCTCCGAGCTTTCCCTGACCAACAGGGCTTCAACGTTTACCACCAGCTGCACCTGGGCGCCCACTGAAATAAAACCCCGAAAAATCACGAACGTCGGACGATTCCTCCCACACCAAAAGTGCCAGCAACTCAAGCTCTTGCTGCTACTCACCGGCCATTCCCAGCGCATCTACAGCACCACAGACATCGGGGCTCCGGGCTTTCCCTGACCAACAGGGCTTCGACATTTACCACCAGCTGCACCTGGTTACCCACTGAAAAAAAACCCTGAAAAATCAAAAACGTCGGACGATTGCTCCCACACCAAAAGTGCCAGCAACTCAAGCTCTTGCTGCTCCTCCCCGGCCATTGGCAGCGCATCTACAGCACCACAGACATCGCGGCTCTGGACTTTCCCTGACGAACCGGGCTTCGACATTTACCACCAGCTGCACCTGGGTGCACCCTGAAAAAAAAACCCCAAAAATCACAAATGTCGGACGATTCCTGCCACACCTTAAATGCCAGCCTGTCAAGCTCTTGCTGCTACTCACCGGCCATTCCCAGCGCATCTACAGCACCACAGACATCGGGGCTCTGGACTTTCCCTGACGAACAGGGCTTCGACGTTTACCACCAGCTGCACCTGGGCACCCAGTGAATAAAAATCCCCAAAAATCACAAACGTCCGACGATTGGTCCCACACCGAAAGTGCCAGACAGTCAAGCACTTGCTGCTCGTCGCCGGCCATTAGCAGTGCATCTACAGCACCACAGACATCGCGGCTCTGGGCTTTCCCTGACGAACCGGGCTTCGACATTTACCACCAGCTGCACCTGGGTGCACCCTGAAAAAAAAACCCCAAAAATCACAAATGTCGGACGATTCCTGCCACACCTTAAATGCCAGCCTGTCAAGCTCTTGCTGCTACTCACCGGCCATTCCCAGCGCATCTACAGCACCACAGACATTAGGGCTCTGGACTTTCCCTGTCGAACAGGGCTTCGACGTTTACCACCAGCTGCACCTGGTTACCCACTGAAAAAAAACCCTGAAAAATCAAAAACGTCGGACGATTGCTCCCACACCGAAAGTGCCAGCCTGTCAAGCTCTTGCTGCTCCTCACCGGCCATTCCCAGCGCATCTACAGCACCACAGACATCGGGGCTCCGGGCTTTCCCTGACCAACAGGGCTTCGACGTTTACCACCAGCTGAACCTGGGCGCCGACTGAAAAGAACCCCGAAAAATCACGAACGTCGGACGATTGCTCCCACACCGAAAGTGCCAGCCTGTCAAGCTCTAGCTGCTCCTCAGCAGCCATTCCCAGCGCATCTACAGCACCACAGACATCGGGGCTCCGGGCATTCCCTGACCAACACGGCTTCGACATTTAACACCAGCTGCACCTGGGCGCCCACTGAAAAAAATAAACGAAAAATGACGAACATCGCACGATTGCTCCCACAATGAAAGTGCCAACCAGTCAAGCTCTTGCTGCTCCTCACCGGCCATTCCCAGCGCATTTACAGCACCACAGACATCGGGGCTCCGGGCGTTCCCTGACCAACAGGGCTTCGACATTTACCACCAGCTGCACCTGGGCGCCCACTGAAAAAAATAAACGAAAAATGACGAACATCGCACGATTGCTCCCACAATGAAAGTGCCAACCAGTCAAGCTCTTGCTGCTCCTCACCGGCCATTCCCAGCGCATTTACAGCACCACAGACATCGGGGCTCCGGGCGTTCCCTGACCAACAGGGCTTCGACGTTTACCACCAGCTGAACCTGGGCGCCCACTGAAAAAAATAAACGAAAAATGACGAACATCGCACGATTGCTCCCACAATGAAAGTGCCAACCAGTCAAGCTCTTGCTGCTCCTCACCGGCCATTCCCAGCGCATCTACAGCACCACAGACATCAGGGCTCCGGGCTTTCCCTGATGAACAGGGCTTAAACGATTACCACCAACTGCACATAGGCGCCCACTGAAAAAAATAAACGAAAAATCACGAACATCGGACGATTCCTCCCACACCGAAAGTGCCAGACAGTCAAGCTCTTGCTGCTCAACACCGGCCATTGGCAGCGCATCTACAGCACCACAGACATCGGGGCTCCGGGCTTTCCCTGACCAACAGGGCTTCGACATTTACCACCAGCTGCACCTGGGCACCCAGTGAATAAAAATCCCCAAAAATCACAAACGTCCGACGATTGGTCCCACACCGAAAGTGCCAGACAGTCAAGCACTTGCTGCTCGTCGCCGGCCATTAGCAGTGCATCTACAGCACCACAGACATCGGGGTTCTGCGCTTTCCCTGATGAACAGGGCTTCGACGTTTACCACCAGCTGCACCTGGGCGCCCACTGAAAAAAATAAACGAAAAATCACGAACATCGGACGATTGCTCCCACACCAAAAGTGCCAGCCAGTCAAGCTCTTGCTGCTCCTCACCGGCCATTGGCAGTGCATCTACAGCACCACAGACATCGGGGCTCCGGGCTTTCCCTGACGAACCGGGCTTCGACATTTACCAGCAGCTGCACCTGGGTGCCCCCTGAAAAAAAAACCCAACAATCACAAATGTCGGACGATTCCTGCCACACCTTAAATGCCAGCCTGTCAAGCTCTTGCTGCTCCTCACCGGCCATTGGAGGCGCATGTACAGCACCACAGACATCGGGGCTCCGGGCATTCCCTGACCAACAGGGCTTCAACGTTTACCACCAGCTGCACCTGGGCGCCCACTGAAATAAAACCCCGAAAAATCACGAACGTCCGACGATTCCTCCCACACCGAAAGTGCCAGCCAGTCAAGCTCTTGCTGCTCCTCACCGGCCATTCCCAGCGCATTTACAGCACCACAGACATCGGGGCTCCGGGCATTCCCTGACCAACACGGCTTCGACATTTACCACCCGCTGCACCTGGGCGCCCAATGAAAAAAATAAACGAAAAATCACAAACGTCGGACGATTGCTCCCACACCGAAAGTGCCAGCCAGTCAAGCTCTTGCTGCTCCTCACCGGACAGTGGCAGTGCATCTACAACACCACAGACATCGGGGCTCCGGGCTTTCCCTGACCAACAGGGCTTCGACGTTTACCACCAGCTGCACCTGGGCGCCCAGTGAATAAAAATCCCCAAAAATCACAAACGTCGGACGATTGCTCCCACAACGAAAGTGCCAGCATGTCAGCCTCTTCCTGCTCCTCACCGGCCATTGGCAGCGCATCTACAGCACCACAGACATCGGGGTTCTGCGCTTTCCCTGAACAACAGGGCTTCGACGTTTACCACCAGCTGAACCTGGGCGCCCACTGAAAAAAATAAACGAAAAATCACGAAGATCAGACGATTGATCCCACAACGAAAGTGCCACCCAGTCAAGCTCTTGCTGCTCCTCACCGCCCATTGGCAGCGCATCTACAGCACCACAGACATCGGGGCTCCGGGCTTTCCCTGACCAACTGGGCTTCGACGTTTACCACCAGCTGCACCTGGGCGCCGACTGAAAGTAAAACCCCGAAAAATCACGAACGTCGGACGATTGCTCCCACACCGAAAGTGCCAGCCAGCCAAGCTCTTGCTGCTCCTCCCTGTCCATTCCCAGCGCATCTACAGCACCACAGACATCAAGGCCCCGGGCTTTCCCTGACCAACAGGGCTTCGACGTTTACCACTCGCTGCACCTGGTTGCCCACTGAAAAAAAACCCTGAAAAATCACGAACGTCGGACGATTGCTCCCACACCGAAAGTGCCAGCCAGCCAAGCTCTTGCTGCTCCTCCCCGGCCATTGGCAGCGCATCTACAGCACCACAGATATCGGGGATCCGGGCTTTCCCTGACCAACAGGACTTCGAAATTTACCACCGGCTGCACCTGGGCGCCCACTGAAAAAAAAACCCTGAAAAATCATGAACGTCGGACGATTGCTCCCACACCGAAAGTGCCAGCCAGCCAAGCTCTTGCTGCTCCTCCCCGGCCATTTGCAGCGCATCTACAGCACCACAGACATCGGGGCTCCGGGCTTTCCCTGACCAACAGGGCTTCGACATTTACCACCAGCTGCACCTGGTTACGCACTGAAAAAAAACACTGAAAAATCAAAAACGTCGGATGATTGCTCCCACACCGAAAGTGCCAGCCAGTCAAGCTCTTGCAGTTCCTCACCGGCCATTGGCAGCGCATCTACAGCACCACAGACATCGGGGATCCGGGCTTTCCCTGACCAACAGGGCTTCGACGTTTACCACCAGCTGCACCTGGGCGCCCACTGAAATAAAACCCCGAAAAATCACGAACGTCGGACGATTGCTCCCACACCGAAAGTGCCAGCAACACAAGCTCTTGCTGCTCCTCACCGGCCATTCCCAGCGCATCTACAGCACCACAGACATCGGGGCTCCGGGCTTTCCCTGACCAACAGTGCTTCGACGTTTACCACCAGCTGAACCTGGGCGCCCACTGGAAAAAAAACCCGAAAAATCACGAACGTCGGACGATTGTTCCCACATTGAAAGTGCCAGCCAGTCAAGCTCTTGCTGCTCCTCACCGGCCATTCCCAGCGCATCTACAGCACCACAGACATCGGGGCTCCGGGCTTCCCCTGACCAACAGGGCTTCGACGTTTACCACCAGCTGCACCTGGTTCCCAATGAAAAAAAACCCCGAAATATCACGAACGTCGGACGATTGCTCCCACACCAAAAGTGCCAGCCAGTCAAGCTCTTGCAGTTCCTCACCGGCCACTGGCAGCTCATCTACAACACCACAGACATCGGGGCTCCGGGCTTTCCCTGACCAACAGGGCTTCGACGTTTACCACCAGCTGAACCTGGGCGCCCACTGAAAACAACGCCGAAAAATAACAAAAGTCGGACGATTGCTCCCACACCGAAAGTGCCAGCAACTCAAGCTCTTGCTGCTCCTCACCGGCCACTAGCAGTGAATCTACAGCACCACAGACATCGGGACTCCGGGCTTTCCCTGACCAACAGGGCTTCGACATTTACCACCAGCTGCACCAGTTTACCCACTGAAAAAAAACCATGAAAAATCACGAACGTCGGACGATTGCTCCCACACCGAAAGTGCCAGCCAGCCAAGCTCTTGCTGCTCCTCACCGGCCATTCCCAGCGCATCTACAGCACCACAGACATCGGGGCTCCGGGCTTTCCCTGACCAACAGGGCTTCGACATTTACCACCAGCTGCACCTAGGCGCCCACTGAAATAAAACCGTGAAAAATCACGAACGTCGGACAATTGCTCCCACACCAAAAGTGCCAGCCAGTCAAGCTCTAGCTGCTCCTCACCAGCCATTCCCAGCGCATCTACAGCACCACAGACATCGGGGCTCCGGGCTTTTCCTGACCAACAGGGCTTAGAAGTTTACTACCACCTGAACTTGGGCGCCCACTGGAAAAAAAATCCCCAAATATCACAAACGTTGGACGATTGCTCCCACACCGAAAGTGCCAGCCAGTCAAGCTCTTGCTGCTCCTCACCGGCCATTGGAGGCGCATCTACAGCACCACAGACATCGGGGCTCCGGGATTTCCCTGACCAACAGGGCTTCGACATTTACCACCAGCTGCACCTGGTTACCCACTGAAAAAAAACCCTGAAAAATCAAAAACGTCGGACGATTGCTCCCACACCGAAAGTGCCAGCAACTCAAGCTCTTGCTTCTCCTCACCGGCCATTGGCAGCGCATCTACAGCACCACAGACATCGGAGCTCCGGGCTTTCCCTGACCAACAGGGCTTCGACGTTTACCACTCGCTGCACCTGGGCTCCCACTGAAAAGAACCCCGAAAAATCACGAACGTCGGACGATTGCACCCACACCGAAAGTGCGAGCAACACAAGCTCTTGCTGCTCCTCACCGGCCATTCCCAGCGCATCTACAGCACCACAGACATCGGGGGTCCGGGCTTTCCCTGACCAACAGGGCTTCGACGTTTACCACCAGCTGAACCTGGGCGCCCACAGGAAAAAAAACCCGAAAAATCACGAACGTCGGACGATTGTTCCCACATTGAAAGTGCCAGCCAGTCAAGCTCTTGCTGCTCCTCACCGGCCATTGGCAGCGCATCTACAGCACCACAGACATCGGGGCTCCGGGCTTTCCCTGACCAACAGGGCTTCGACATTTACCACCAGCTGCACCTGGGCGCCCACTGAAATAAAACCCCGAAAAAACACGAACGTCGGACGATTGCTCCCACAACGAAAGTGCCAGCAACTCAAGCTCTTGCTGCTACTCACCGGACTTTGGCAGTGCATCTACAGCACCACAGACATCGGGTCTCTGCGCTTTCCCTGACCAACAGGGCTTCGATGTTTACCACCAGCTGCACCTGGGCGCCCACTGAAAAAAATAAATGAAAAATCACGAACATCGGACGATTGCTCCCACACCAAATGTGCCAGCAACTCAAGCTCTTGCTGCTCCTCACCGCCCATTGGCAGCGCATCTACAGCACCACAGACATCGGGGCTCCGAGCTTTCCCTGACCAACAGGCCTTCGACATTTACCACCAGCTGCACCTGGGCGCCCACTGAAATAAAACCCCGAAAAATCACGAACGTCCGACGATTGCTCCCACAACGAAAGTGCCAGCAACTCAAGCTCTTGCTGCTACTCACCAGACTTTGGCAGTGCATCTACAGCACCACAGACATTGGGGTTCTGCGCTTTCCCTGACCAACAGGGCTTCAACGTTTACCACCAGCTGCACCTGGGCGCCCACTGAAAAAAATAAACGAAAAATCACGAACATCGCACGATTGCTCCCATACCGAAAGTGCCAGCCAGTCAAGCTCTTGCTGCTCCTCACCGGCCATTGGCAGCGCATCTACAGCACCACAGACATCGGGGCTCCGGGCTTTCCCTGACCAACAGGGCTTCGAAATTTAGCACCAGCTGAACCTGGGTGCCCCCTGAAAAAAAAACCCCAACAATCACAAATGTCGGACGATTCCTGCCACACCTTAAATGCCAGCCTGTCAAGCTCTTGCTGCTCCTCACCGGCCATTGGCAGCGCATCTACAGCACCACAGACATCGGGGCTCCGGGCATTCCCTGACCAACAGGGCTTCGACATTTACCACCAGCTGCACCTGGGCGCCCACTGAAATAAAACCCCGAAAAATCACGAACGTCCGACGATTGCTCCCACACCCAAAGTGCCAGCCAGTCAAGCTCTTGCTGCTCCTCCCCGGCCATTGGCAGCGCATCTACAGCACCACAGATATCGGGGCTCCGAGCTTTCCCTGACCAACAGGGCTTCAACGTTTACCACCAGCTGCACCTGGGCGCCCACTGAAATAAAACCCCGAAAAATCACGAACGTCGGACGATTCCTCCCACACCAAAAGTGCCAGCAACTCAAGCTCTTGCTGCTACTCACCGGCCATTCCCAGCGCATCTACAGCACCACAGACATCGGGGCTCCGGGCTTTCCCTGACCAACAGGGCTTCGACATTTACCACCAGCTGCACCTGGTTACCCACTGAAAAAAAACCCTGAAAAATCAAAAACGTCGGACGATTGCTCCCACACCAAAAGTGCCAGCAACTCAAGCTCTTGCTGCTCCTCCCCGGCCATTGGCAGCGCATCTACAGCACCACAGACATCGCGGCTCTGGACTTTCCCTGACGAACCGGGCTTCGACATTTACCACCAGCTGCACCTGGGTGCACCCTGAAAAAAAAACCCCAAAAATCACAAATGTCGGACGATTCCTGCCACACCTTAAATGCCAGCCTGTCAAGCTCTTGCTGCTACTCACCGGCCATTCCCAGCGCATCTACAGCACCACAGACATCGGGGCTCTGGACTTTCCCTGACGAACAGGGCTTCGACGTTTACCACCAGCTGCACCTGGGCACCCAGTGAATAAAAATCCCCAAAAATCACAAACGTCCGACGATTGGTCCCACACCGAAAGTGCCAGACAGTCAAGCACTTGCTGCTCGTCGCCGGCCATTAGCAGTGCATCTACAGCACCACAGACATCGCGGCTCTGGGCTTTCCCTGACGAACCGGGCTTCGACATTTACCACCAGCTGCACCTGGGTGCACCCTGAAAAAAAAACCCCAAAAATCACAAATGTCGGACGATTCCTGCCACACCTTAAATGCCAGCCTGTCAAGCTCTTGCTGCTACTCACCGGCCATTCCCAGCGCATCTACAGCACCACAGACATTAGGGCTCTGGACTTTCCCTGTCGAACAGGGCTTCGACGTTTACCACCAGCTGCACCTGGTTACCCACTGAAAAAAAACCCTGAAAAATCAAAAACGTCGGACGATTGCTCCCACACCGAAAGTGCCAGCCTGTCAAGCTCTTGCTGCTCCTCACCGGCCATTCCCAGCGCATCTACAGCACCACAGACATCGGGGCTCCGGGCTTTCCCTGACCAACAGGGCTTCGACGTTTACCACCAGCTGAACCTGGGCGCCGACTGAAAAGAACCCCGAAAAATCACGAACGTCGGACGATTGCTCCCACACCGAAAGTGCCAGCCTGTCAAGCTCTAGCTGCTCCTCAGCAGCCATTCCCAGCGCATCTACAGCACCACAGACATCGGGGCTCCGGGCATTCCCTGACCAACACGGCTTCGACATTTAACACCAGCTGCACCTGGGCGCCCACTGAAAAAAATAAACGAAAAATGACGAACATCGCACGATTGCTCCCACAATGAAAGTGCCAACCAGTCAAGCTCTTGCTGCTCCTCACCGGCCATTCCCAGCGCATTTACAGCACCACAGACATCGGGGCTCCGGGCGTTCCCTGACCAACAGGGCTTCGACATTTACCACCAGCTGCACCTGGGCGCCCACTGAAAAAAATAAACGAAAAATGACGAACATCGCACGATTGCTCCCACAATGAAAGTGCCAACCAGTCAAGCTCTTGCTGCTCCTCACCGGCCATTCCCAGCGCATTTACAGCACCACAGACATCGGGGCTCCGGGCGTTCCCTGACCAACAGGGCTTCGACGTTTACCACCAGCTGAACCTGGGCGCCCACTGAAAAAAATAAACGAAAAATGACGAACATCGCACGATTGCTCCCACAATGAAAGTGCCAACCAGTCAAGCTCTTGCTGCTCCTCACCGGCCATTCCCAGCGCATCTACAGCACCACAGACATCAGGGCTCCGGGCTTTCCCTGATGAACAGGGCTTAAACGATTACCACCAACTGCACATAGGCGCCCACTGAAAAAAATAAACGAAAAATCACGAACATCGGACGATTCCTCCCACACCGAAAGTGCCAGACAGTCAAGCTCTTGCTGCTCAACACCGGCCATTGGCAGCGCATCTACAGCACCACAGACATCGGGGCTCCGGGCTTTCCCTGACCAACAGGGCTTCGACATTTACCACCAGCTGCACCTGGGCACCCAGTGAATAAAAATCCCCAAAAATCACAAACGTCCGACGATTGGTCCCACACCGAAAGTGCCAGACAGTCAAGCACTTGCTGCTCGTCGCCGGCCATTAGCAGTGCATCTACAGCACCACAGACATCGGGGTTCTGCGCTTTCCCTGATGAACAGGGCTTCGACGTTTACCACCAGCTGCACCTGGGCGCCCACTGAAAAAAATAAACGAAAAATCACGAACATCGGACGATTGCTCCCACACCAAAAGTGCCAGCCAGTCAAGCTCTTGCTGCTCCTCACCGGCCATTGGCAGTGCATCTACAGCACCACAGACATCGGGGCTCCGGGCTTTCCCTGACGAACCGGGCTTCGACATTTACCAGCAGCTGCACCTGGGTGCCCCCTGAAAAAAAAACCCAACAATCACAAATGTCGGACGATTCCTGCCACACCTTAAATGCCAGCCTGTCAAGCTCTTGCTGCTCCTCACCGGCCATTGGAGGCGCATGTACAGCACCACAGACATCGGGGCTCCGGGCATTCCCTGACCAACAGGGCTTCAACGTTTACCACCAGCTGCACCTGGGCGCCCACTGAAATAAAACCCCGAAAAATCACGAACGTCCGACGATTCCTCCCACACCGAAAGTGCCAGCCAGTCAAGCTCTTGCTGCTCCTCACCGGCCATTCCCAGCGCATTTACAGCACCACAGACATCGGGGCTCCGGGCATTCCCTGACCAACACGGCTTCGACATTTACCACCCGCTGCACCTGGGCGCCCAATGAAAAAAATAAACGAAAAATCACAAACGTCGGACGATTGCTCCCACACCGAAAGTGCCAGCAACTCAAGCTCTTGCTGCTCCTCACCGGCCATTGCCAGCCCATCTACAGCACCACAGACATCGGGGCTCCGGGCTTTCCCTGACCAACAGGGCTTCGACATTTACCACCAGCTGCACCTGGGCGCCCACTGAAAAAAAATCCCGAAAAATCACAAACGTCGGACGATTGCTCCCACACCAAAAGTGCCAGCCAGTCAAGCTCTTGCTGCTCCTCACCGGCCATTCCCAGCGCATCTACAGGACCACAGACATCGGGGCTCCGGGCGTTCCCTGACCAACAGGGCTTCGACGTTTACCACCAGCTGAACCTGGGCTCCCACTGAAAGTAAAACCCCGAAAAATCACGAACGTCGGACGATTACTCCCACAACGAAAGTGCAGCAACTCAAGCTCCTGCTGCTACTCACCGGACTTTGGCAGTGCATCTACAGCACCACAGACATCGGGGTTCTGCGCTTTCCCTGAACAACAGGGCTTCGACATTTACCACCAGGTGCACCTGGGCGCCCACTGAAAAAAATAAACGAAAAATAACAAACGTCGGACGATTGCTCCCACAGCGAAAGTGCCAGCCAATCAAGCTCTTGCTGCTCCTCACCGGCCATGGGCAGCGCATCTACAGCACGACAGACATCGGGGCTCCGAGCTTTCCCTGACCAACAGGGCTTCGACGTTTACCACCAGCTGCACCTGGGCACCCACTGAAAAGAACCCCCGAAAAATCACGAACGTCGGACGATTGCTCCCACACCGAAAGTGCCAGCAACTCAAGCTCTTGCTGCTACTCACCGGACTTTGGCAGTGCATCTACAGCACCACAGACATCGGGGTTCTCCGCTTTCCCTGAACAACAGGGCTTCGACGTTTACCACCAGTTGAACCTGGGCGCCCACTGAAAAAAATAAACGAAAAATCACGAACGTCGGACGATTGCACCCACATCGAAAGTGCCACCCAGTCAAGCACTTGCTGCTTCTCACCAGCCATTGGAGGCGCATCTACAGCACCACAGACATCGGGGCTCCGGGCTTTCCCTGATGAACAGGGCTTAAACGATTACCACCAACTGCACATAGGCGCCCACTGAAAAAAATAAACGAAAAATCACGAACGTCGGACGATTACTCCCACACCGAAAGTGCCAGACAGTCAAGCTCTTGCTGCTCAACACCGGCCATTGGCAGCGCATCTACAGCACCACAGACATCGGGGCTCCGGGCTTTCCCTGACCAACAGGGCTTCGACATTTACCACCAGCTGCACCTGGGCACCCAGTGAATAAAAATCCCCAAAAATCACAAACGTCCGACGATTGGTCCCACACCGAAAGTGCCAGACAGTCAAGCACTTGCTGCTCGTCGCCGGCCATTAGCAGTGCATCTACAGCACCACAGACATCGGGGCTCCGGGCTTTCCCTGATGAACAGGGCTTCGACGTTTACCACCAGCTGCACCTGGGCGCCCACTGAAAAAAATAAACGAAAAATCACGAACATCGGACGATTGCTCCCACACCAAAAGTGCCAGCCAGTCAAGCTCTTGCTGCTCCTCACCGGCCATTGGCAGTGCATCTACAGCACCACAGACATCGGGGCTCCGGGCTTTCCCTGACGAACCGGGCTTCGACATTTACCACCAGCTGCACCTGGGTGCCCCCTGAAAAAAAAACCCCAACAATCACAAATGTCGGACGATTCCTGCCACACCTTAAATGCCAGCCTGTCAAGCTCTTGCTGCTCCTCACCGGCCATTGGAGGCGCATGTACAGCACCACAGACATCGGGGCTCCGGGCATTCCCTGACCAACAGGGCTTCAACGTTTACCACCAGCTGCACCTGGGCGCCCACTGAAATAAAACCCCGAAAAATCACGAACGTCCGACGATTCCTCCCACACCGAAAGTGCCAGCCAGTCAAGATCCTGCTGCTCCTCACCGGCCATTCCCAGCGCATCTACAGCACCACAGACATCGGGGCTCCGGGCTTTCCCTGACCAACAGGGCTTCGACGCTTACCACCAGCTGAACCTGGGCGCCCACTGGAAAAAAAACCCGAAAAATCACGAACGTCGGACGATTGTTCCCACATTGAAAGTGCCAGCCAGTCAAGCTCTTGCTGCTCCTCACCGGCCATTGGCAGCGCATCTACAGCACCACAGACATCGGGGCTCCGGGCTTTCCCTGACCAACAGGGCTTCGACGTTTACCACCAGCTGAACCTGGGCGCCCACTGAAAACAACGCCGAAAATTAACAAAAGTCGGACGATTGCTCCCACACCGAAAGTGCCAGCAACTCAAGCTCTTGCTGCTCCTCACCGGCCACTAGCAGTGAATCTACAGCACCACAGACATCGGGACTCCGGGCTTTCCCTGACGAACCGGGCTTCGACATTTACCACCAGCTGCACCTGGGCGCCCACTGAAAAAAAAACCCCAAAAATCACAAACGTCGGACGATTCCTGCCACACCTTAAATGCCAGCCTGTCAACCTCTTGCTGCTCCTCCCCGGCCATTCCCAGCGCATCTACAGCACCACAGACATCGGGGCTCTGGGCTTTACCTGACCAACAGGGCTTCGACATTTACCACCAGCTGCACCTGGGCGCCCACTGAAATAAAACCCCGAAAAATCACGAACGTCGGACGATTGCTCCCACAACGAAAGTGCCAGCCAGTCAAGCTCTTGCTGCTCCTCACCGGCCATTCCCAGCGCATCCACAGCACCACAGACATCGGGACTCTGGGCTTTACCTGACCAACAGGGCTTCGACGTTTACCACCAGCTGCACCTGGGCGCCCACTGAAATAAAACCCCGAAAAATCACGAACGTCGGACGATTGCTCCCACAACGAAAGTGCCAGGAACTCAAGCTCTTGCTGCTACTCACCGGACTTTGGCAGTGCATCTACAGCACCACAGACATTGGGGTTCTGCGCTTTCCCTAACCAACAGGGCTTCGACGTTTACCACCAGCTGAACCTGGGCGCCAACTGAAAAAAATAAACGAAAAATCACGAACATCATATGATTGCTCCCACACCGAAAATGCCAGCAACTCAAGCTCTTGCTGCTACTCACCGCCCATTGGCAGCGCATCTACAGCACCACAGACATCGGGGCTCCGGGCTTTCCCTGACCAACAGGCCTTCGACATTTACCACCAGCTGCACCTGGGCTCTCACTGAAAATAAACCCCTTATAATCACAAACGTCGGACGATTGCTCCCACACCGAAAGTGCCAGCCAGTCAAGCTCTTGCTGCTCCTCACCGGCCATTACCAGCGCATCTACAGCGCCACAGACATCGGGGCTCTGGGCTTTCCCTGACTAACAGGGCTTCGACGTTTACCACCAGCTGCACCCACGCGCCCACTGAAAAAAAATCCCGAAAAATCACGAACGTCGGACGATTGTTCCCACACCGAAAGTGCCAGCAACTCAAGCTCTTGCTGCTCCTCACCGGCCATTCCCAGCGCATCTACAGCACCACAGACATCGGGAGTCCGGGCTTTCCCTGACCAACAGGGCTTCGACGTTTACCACCAGCTGAACCTGGGCCCCCACTGAAAGTAAAACCCCGAAACATCACGAACGTCGGACAATTGCTCCCACACCGAAAGTGCCAGCCAGTCAAGCTCTTGCTGCTCCTCACCGGCCATTCCCAGCGCATCTACAGCACCACAGACATCGGGGCTCCGGGCTTTCCCTGACCAACAGGGCTTCGACATTTACCACCAGCTGCACCTGGGTGCCCCCTGAAAAAAAAAACCCCAAAAATCACAAATGTCGGACGATTCCGGCCACACCTTAAATGCCAGCCTGTCAAGCTCTTGCTGCTACTCACCGGCCATTGGCAGCGCATCTACAGCACCACAGACATCGCGGCTCCGGGCTTTCCCTGACCAACAGGGCTTCGACATTTACCACCAGCTGCACCTGGGCACCCAGTGAATAAAAATCCCCAAAAATCACAAACGTCCGACGATTGGTCCCACACCGAAAGTGCCAGACAGTCAGGCTCATGCTGCTCCTCACCGGACAGTGGCAGCGAATCTACAGCATCACAGACATCGGGGCTCCGAGCTTTCCCTGACCAACAGGGCTTCGACGTTTACCACCAGCTGCACCTGGGCGCCCACTGAAATAAAACCCCGAAAAATCACGAACGTCCGACGATTGCACCCACATCGAAAGTGCCAGCATGTCAGCCTCTTGCTGCTCCTCACCGGCTATTGGCAGCGCATCTACAGCACCACAGACATCGGGGCTCCGGGCTTTCCCTGACCAACTGGGCTTCGAAATTTACCACCGGCTGCACCTGGGCGCCCACTGAAATAAAACCCCGAAAAATCACGAACGTCGGACGATTGCTCCCACACCGAAAGTGCCAGCAACTCAAGCTCTTGCTGCTACTCACCGCCCATTGGCAGCGCATCTACAGCACCACAGACATCGGGGCTCCGGGCTTTCCCTGACCAACAGGGCTTCGACATTTACCACCAGCTGCACCTGGGCGCCCACTGAAAAGAACCCCGAAAAATCACGAACGTCGGACGATTGCACCCACACCGAAAGTGCCAGCAACACAAGCTCTTGCTGCTCCTCACCGGCCATTCCCAGCGCATCTACAGCACCACAGACATCGGGGCTCCGGGCTTTCCCTGACCAACAGGGCTTCGACATTTACCACCAGCTGCACCTGGGCGCCCAATGAAATAAAACCCCGAAAAATCACGAACGTCGGACGATTGCTCCCACACCGAAAGTGCCAGCAACTCAAGCTCTTGCTGCTACACACCGGACTTTGGCAGTGCATCTACAGCATCACAGACATTGGGGTTCTGCACTTTCCCTGAACAACAGGGCTTCGACGTTTACCACCAGCTGAACCTGGGCGCCCACTGAAAAAAATAAACTAAAAATCATGAACATGGGACGATTGCTCCCAGACCGAAAGTGCCAAACAGTCAAGCTCTTTCTGCTCGTCACCGGCCATTGGCAGCGCATCTACAGCACCACAGACATCGGGGCTCTACGCTTTCCCTGACCAACAGGGCTTCGACATTTACCACCAGCTGCACCTGGGCTCCCACTGAAAAGAACCCCGAAAAATCAAAAACGTCGGACGATTGCTCCCACACCGAAAGTGCCAGCCAGTCAAGCTCTTGCTGCTCCTCACCGGCCATTGGCAGTGCATCCACAGCACCACAGACATCGGGGCTCCGGGCTTTCCCTGACCAACTGGGCTTCGACGTTTATCACCAGCTGCACCTGGGCGCCCACTGAAATAAAACCCTGAAAAATAAAAAACGTCGGACGATTCCTCCCACACCGAAAGTGCCAGCAACTCAAGCTCTTGCTGCTACTCACCGGCCATTCCCAGCGCATCTACAGCACCACAGACATCGGGGCTCCAGGCTTTCCCTAACGAACCGGGCTTCGACATTTACCACCAGCTGCACGTGGGTTCCCCCTGAAAAAAAAAACCCCAAAAATCACAAATGTCGGACGATTCCTGCAACACCTTAAATGCCAGCCTGTCAAGCTCTTGCTGCTCATCACCGCCCATTCCCAGCGCATCTACAGCACCACAGACATCGGGGCTCCGGGCTTTCCCTGACCAACAGGGCTTCGACATTTACCACCAGCTGCACCTGGGCACCCAGTGAATAAAAATCCCCAAAAATCACAAACGTCCGACGATTGGTCCCACACCGAAAGTGCCAGACAGTCAAGCACTTGCTGCTCGTCGCCGGCCATTAGCAGTGCATCTACAGCACCACAGACATCGGGGTTCTGCGCTTTCCCTGATGAACAGGGCTTCGACGTTTACCACTCGCTGCAGCTGGGCGCCCACTGAAAAAAATAAACGAAATATCACGAACATCGCACGATTGCTCCCACACCGAAAGTGCCAGCCTGTCAAGCTCTTGCTGCTACTCACCAGCCATTCCCAGCGCATCTACAGCACCACAGACATCGGGGCTCCGGGCTTTCCCTGACCAACTGGGCTTCGACATTTACCACCAGCTGCACCTGGGCGCCCACTGAAATAAAACCCCAAAAATCACGAACGTCGGACGATTGCTCCCACAACGAAAGTGCCAGCAACTCAAGCTCTTGCTGCTACTCACCGGACTTTGGCAGTGCATCTACAGCACCTCAGACATCGGGGCTCTGCGCTTTCCCTGACCAACAGGGCTTCGATGTTTAGCACCAGCTGAACCTGGGCGCCCACTGAAAAAAATAAATGAAAAATCACGAACATCGGACGATTGCTCCCACACCAAAAGTGCCAGCAACTCAAGCTCTTGCTGCTCCTCACCGCCCATTGGCAGGGCATCTCCAGCACCACAGACATCGGGGCTCCGAGCTTTCCCTGACCAGCAGGGCTTCAACGTTTACCACCAGCTGCACCTGGGCGCCCACTGAAAAAAACCCCAAAAATCACGAACGTCGCACGATTGCACCCACATCGAAAGTGCCAGCATGTCAGCCTCTTGCTGCTCCTCACCAGCCATTGGCAGCGTATCTACAGCACCACAGACATCGGGGCTCCGGGCTTTACCTGACCAACAGGGCTTCGACATTTACCACCAGCTGCACCTGGGTGCCCACTGAAATAAAACCCCGAAAAATCACGAACGTCCGACGATTGCTCCCACAACGAAAGTGCCAGCAACTCAAGCTCTTGCTGCTACTCACCAGACTTTGGCAGTGCATCTACAGCACCACAGACATTGGGGTTCTGCGCTTTCCCTGACCAACAGGGCTTCAACGTTTACCACCAGCTGAACCTGGGCGCCCACTGAAAAAAAATAAACTAAAAATCACGAACATCGGACGATTGCTCCCACACCGAAAGTGCCAGACAGTCAAGCTCTTGCTGCTCCTCACCGGCCATTGGCAGCTCATCTACAGCATCACAGATATCGGGGCTCCGGGCTTTCCGTGACCAACAGGGCTTCGAAATTTACCACCAGCTGAACCTGGGTGCCCCCTGAAAAAAAAACCCCAACAATCACAAATGTCGGACGATTCCTGCCACACCTTAAATGCCAGCCTGTCAAGCTCTTGCTGCTCCTCACCGGCCATTGGCAGCGCATCTACAGCACCACAGACATCGGGGCTCCGGGATTTCCCTGACCAACAGGGCTTCGACATTTACCACCAGCTGCACCTGGGCGCCCACTGAAATAAAACCCCGAAAAATCACAAACGTCGGACTATTGCTCCCACACTGAAAGTGCCAGCCAGTCAAGCTCTTGCTGCTCCTCACCGGCCATTGGCAGCGCATCTACAGCACCACAGACATCGGGGCTCTGGGCTTTCCCTGACCAACAGGGCTTCGACGTTTACCACTCGCTGAACCTGGGCTCCCACTGAAAAGAACCCCGAAAAATCACGAACGTCGGACGATTGCTCCCACACCAAAAGTGCCAGACAGTCAAGCTCTAGCTGCTGAACACCGGCCATTCCCAGCGCATCTACAGCACCACAGACATCGGGGCTCCGGGCTTTCCCTGACCAACAGGGCTTAGAAGTTTACCACCAGCTGCACCTGGGCGCCCACTGAAATAAAACCCCGAAAAATCACGAACGTCCGACGATTGCTCCCACACCCAAAGTGCCAGCCAGTCAAGCTCTAGCTGCTCCTCCCCGGCCATTGGCAGCGCATCTACAGCACCACAGATATCGGGGCTCCGAGCTTTCCCTGACCAACAGGGCTTCAACGTTTACCACCAGCTGAACCTGGGCGCCCACTGAAATAAAACCCCGAAAAATCACGAACGTCCGACGATTGCTCCCACACCCAAAGTGCCAGCCAGTCAAGCTCTTGCTGCTCCTCACCGGCCATTGGCAGCACATCTACAGCACCACAGATATCGGGGCTCCGGGCTTTCCCTGACCAACAGGGCTTCAACGTTTACCACCAGCTGCACCTGGGCGCCCACTGAAATAAAACCCCGAAAAATCACGAACGTCGGACGATTCCTCCCACACCGAAAGTGCGAGCAACTCAAACTCTTGCTGCTACTCACCGGACTTTGGCAGTGCATCTACAGCACCACAGACATCGGGGTTCTGCGCTTTCCCTGACCAACAGGGCTTCGACGTTTACCACCAGCTGAATCTGGGCTCCCACTGAAAAGAACCCCGAAAAATCACGAACATCGGACGATTGCTCCCACACCAAAAGTGCCAGCCAGTCAAGCTCTTGCTGCTCCTCACCGCCCATTCCCAGCGCATCTACAGCACCACAGACATCGGGGCTCCGGGCTTTCCCTGACCAACAGGGCTTCGATATTTACCACTCGCTGAACCTGGGCTCCCACTGAAAAGAACCCCGAAAAATCAAAAACGTCGGACGATTGATCCCACACCAAAAGTGCCAGACAGTCAAGCTCTTGCTGCTCCTCACCGGACTTTGGCAGTGCATCTACAGCACCACAGACATCGGGGCTCCGGGCTTTCCCTGACCAACAGGGCTTCAACGTTTACCACCAGCTGCACCTGGGCTCCCACTGAAAAAAAAACCCCGAATAATCACAAACATCGGACTATTGCTCCCACACCAAAAGTGCCAGCAACTCAAGCTCTTGCTGCTACTCACCGGACTTTGGCAGTGCATCTACAGCACCACAGACATCGGGGTTCTACGCTTTCCCTGACCAAGAGGGCTTCGACATTTACCATCAGCTGCACCTGGGCGCCCACTGAAAAAAATAAACGAAAAATCACAAACATCGCACGATTGCTCCCACACCGAAAGTGCCAGCCAGTCAAGCTCTTGCTGCTCCTCACCGGCCATTCCCAGCGCATCTACAGCACCACAGACATCGGGGCTCCGGGCTTTCCCTGACCAACAGGGCTTCGACATTTACCACCAGCTGCACCTGGTTACCCACTGAAAAAAAACCCTGAAAAATCAAAAACGTCGGGCGATTGATCCCACACTGAAAGTGCCAGCCAGTCAAGCTCTTGCTGCTCCTCACCGGCCATTGGCAGCGCATCTACAGCACCACAGACATCGGGGCTCTGGGCTTTCCCTGACCAACAGGGCTTCGACGTTTACCACTCGCTGCAGCTGGGCTCCCACTGAAAAGAACCCCGAAAAATCACGAACGTCGGATGATTGCACCCACACCGAAAGTGCCAGCAACACAAGCTCTTGCTGCTCCTCACCGGCCATTCCCAGCGCATCTACAGCACCACAGACATCGGGGCTCCGGGCTTTCCCTGACCAACAGGGCTTCGACATTTACCACCAGCTGCACCTGGTTACCCACTGAAAAAAAACCCTGAAAAATCAAAAACGTCGGACGATTGCTCCCACACCGAAAGTGCCAGCAACTCAAGCTCTTGCTGCTCCTCACCGGCCACTGGCAGCGCATCTACAGCACCACAGACATCGGGGCTCCGGGCTTTCCCTGACCAACAGGGCTTCGACATTTACCACCAGCTGAACCTGGGCGCCCACTGAAAGTAAAACCCCGAAAAATCACGAACATCGGACGATTGCTCCCACACCGAAAGTGCCAGCAACACAAGCTCTTGCTGCTCCTCACCGGCCATTCCCAGCTCATCTACAGCATCACAGATATCGGGGCTCCGGGCTTTCCCTGACCAACAGGGCTTCGACGTTTACCACCAGCTGAACCTAAGCGCCCACTGAAAAAAAACCCCGAAAAATCACGAACGTCGGACGATTGCTCCCACAACGAAAGTGCCAGCCTGTCAAGCTCTAGCTGCTCCTCACCAGCCATTCCCAGCGCATCTACAGCACCACAGACATCGGGGCTCCGGGCTTTCCCTGACCAACAGGGCTTAGAAGTTTACCACCAGCTGAACTTGGGCGCCCACTGGAAAAAAAATCCCCAAATATCACAAACGTCGGACGATTGCTCCCACAACGAAAGTCCCAGTCAGTCAAGCTCTTGCTGCTCCTCACCGGCCATTGGCAGCGCATCTACAGCACCACAGACATCGCGGCTCCGGGCTTTCCCTGACCAACACGGCTTTGACATTTACCACCAGCTGCACCTGGTTGCCCACTGAAAAAAAACCCTGAAAAATGACGAACGTCGGACGATTGCTCCCACACCAAAAGTGCCAGACAGTCAAGCTCTAGCTGCTCCTCACCGGCCATTGGCAGCGCATCTACAGCACCACAGACATCGGGGCTCCGGGCTTTCCCTGACCAACAGGGCTTCGACGTTTACCACCAGCTGAACCTGGGCGCCCCCTGAAAAAAAAACCCCAAAAATCACGAACATCAGACGATTGATCCCACAGCAGAAGTGCCAGTCAGTCAAGCTCTTGCTGCTCCTCACCGGCCATTGGCAGCGCATCTACAGCACCACAGACATCGGGGCTCCGGGCTTTCCCTGACCAACAGGGCTTCAACGTTTACCACCAGCTGCACCTGGGCGCCCACTGAAAAAAAACCCTGAAAAATCAAAAACGTCGGACGATTGATCCCACACCGAAAGTGCCAGCAACTCAAGCTCTTGCTGCTACTCACCGCCCATTGGCAGCGCATCTACAGCACCACAGACATCGGGGCTCCGGGCTTTCCCTGACCAACAGGGCTTCGACATTTACCACCAGCTGCACCTGGGCGCCCACTGAAATAAAACCCCGAAAAATCACGAACGTCGGACGATTGCTCCCACAACGAAAGTGCCAGTAACTCAAGCTCTTGCTGCTCCTCACCGGACTTTTGCAGTGCATCTACAACACCACAGACATCGGGGTTCTGCGCTTTCCCTGACCAACAGGGCCTCCTGCCCCACAACTGGGCCTTCTTCCCCCTCAAAATGGCGTCCTGCCCCCCAAAATGCTCTCTCACCCCCAAAAAGTGGCCTCCTGCCCCACAACTGGGCCTCTTACCCCCTCAAAATGGCGTCCTGCCCCCCAAAATGCTCTCTCACCCCCAAAGGGGCCTCCTGCCCCACACCTGGGCCTTCTACCCCCCCAAAATGGCGTCGTGCCCCCCAAAATGCGCTCTCGGCCCCGAAAGTGGCCTCCTGCCCCACAACTGGGCCTTCTACACCCCCAAAATGGCGTTGTGCCCCCCAAAATGCGCTCTCGCCCCCGAAAGTGGCCTCCTGCCCCATAACTGGGCCTTCTACCCCCCCAAAATGGCGTCGTGCCCCCCAAAATGCGCTCTCACCCCCGAAAGTGGCCTCCTGCCCCACAACTGGGCCTTCTACCCCCCCAAAATGGCGTCGTGCCCCCCAAAATGCACTCTCGCCCCCGAAAGTGGCCTCCTGCCCCACAACTGGGCCTTCTACCCCCCCCAAAATGGCGCCGTGCCCCCCAAAATGCGCTCTCACCCCAAAGTGGTCTCCTGCCCCCCAACTTGCGGGGGGGGTCGCCGAGCTCCCGCGCATGCGCGCACAGCTGGACCGTGAGGGGCGGGAGACCGGCGCGGAGCCGGGTGGGGGGGCGTGGGCGCATGCGCGCTGAGGGGCGGCGGGCGCGCCGGTGGCGGAGAGAAGGCAGGAAGCAGGAAGCAGGAAGCAGGAAGCGGCAGCGCCGCGGCGTTTTTATTGGCGGGGAGAGCGGCGGGGGCGAGGCCCGGCTCCGGTACCGGCACCGCGGGGGCGGGGGGCGCCCGGGGGGTTTGGGGTCCGGGGTGGGGGTCCCAAACCGTTCTAGGTGGATCCCGGGGGGGGGGGGGGGGGGGTTGGGGGTCCCGGGATGGGGGGGTCGGGGGTATGGGGGGGGGGGCTTGGGGGA